>NW_017682974.1:0-9074 GCF_001879085.1 Nicotiana attenuata | reverse complement strand
AATCTGTTGTAGGTATTTAGCCAAAGGGAGGTGACTTCATGAACTGGTTTGATGTCCAAACTATGGGACGGGTTTCCAACATTACTTCCGGAGCATTAGTAGACATGTAAAAACTGGATAGCACGCTCGACAAGCTGGGTGGCAAGGCAAGCTCATAAGCCACCTCCCCAACCCTCCTAAGTACCTCAAAAGGTCCAATGAACCGCGGACTCAATTTCCCTTTCTTCCCGAATCTCATAACACCCTTTGTGGGTGAAACCTTCAGCAGGACCTTCTCACTAATCATATAGGATACATCTCGAACCTTCCTGTCCGCATAACTCTTTTGTCTCGACTGCGCTGTACGGAGTCTCTCCTGAATCACCTTCGCCTTCTCCAATGCATCTTGAACCAAATCTGTCCCCAACAATCTAGCCTCACCGGGCTCGAACCAGCCAACTGGAGATCTACACCGTCTCCTATATAAAGCCTCATACGGAGCCATCTGAATGATCGACTGGTAGCTATTGTTGTAGGCAAACTATGCAAGCGGTAGAAACCGATCCTATGACCCTCCGAAGTCAATAACATAGGCGCGTAGCATATCCTCCAACATCTGAATGGTGCGCTCGGACTGTCCGTTCGTCTGAGGGTGAAAGTATGTGCTCAACTGTACCTGAGTACCCAACTCTCGCTGAACCGTCTGCCAAAACTGAGAGGTAAACTGAGTGCCCCGATCTGATATGATGGAAACTGGGACACCATGAAACCGAACAATCTCCCGAATATAAATCTTTGCCAGCCGCTCGGAAGAATAAGTAGAGCAAACCGGAATGAATTGCGCGGACTTGGTCAGCCTGTCTACAATCACCCAAATAGCATCAAATTTCTTCCAAGTCCAAGGGAGTCCGGTAACAAAATCCATAGTGATCCTCTCCCACTTCCACTCAGAAATAACCATCTGCTGATGCAAGACACCAGGTCTCTGGTGCTCATATTTCACCTGTTGACAATTGAGACACCAAGCCACAAATCCTACAATATCTTTCTTCATTCTTCTCCACCAGTAGTGCTTCCTCAAATCCCGATACATCTTCGCGGCCGCCGGATGAATAGAATACCGCGAGCTTTGGGCCTCCTCCAGAATCAACTCTCTAAGCCCATCAAAATTGGGCACACGGATCTGAGCTTGCATCCTGAACACACCATCATCACCAATGGTCACATCTCTGGCATCGCCATGCTGAACTCAGTCCTTAAGGACAAGCAAATATGGATCATCATACTGGCGCTCTCTGAAGTTGGTCAAACAAATCATCAATGCGAGACAGGGGATACTTGTTCTTAATTGTTACCTTGTTCAATTGCCTATAATCGATGCACATTCTCATTGTTCCATCCTTCTTCTTCACAAACAGAACTGGCGCACCTCAAGGTGACACACTAGGCCGAATGAACCCCTTATCTAGGAGTTCCTGAAGCTGTTATTTCAATTCTTTTAACTCCGCTGGTGCCATACAATATGGCAGAATAGAGATAGGCTGAGTGCCCGACACCTGGTCAAAACCAAAATCAATATCCCTGTCCGGTGGCAGCCCGGCAGGTCTGCGGGAAATACATCGGGAAAATCCCTCACAATTGGAACAGAATCAATGCTAGGAGTCTCAGCTCCAGCATCCCTCACGAACGCCAAATAGGAAAGACAACCCTTCCCAACCATACGCTGGGCCTTCAAGAAAGATATAACTCTACAGGGAATATAATCAGTCATACCACGCCACTCGATCCGCGGTACACCCAGCATAGCCAAAGTGACTGTCTTAGCATGACAGTCTAGAATAGCATGACATGGAGATAAACAATCCATGCCCAAAATAACATGGAAGTCCACCATGCTCAATAGCAATAGATCAGCTCGGGTCTCAAGACCCCCAATAATCACAACACATGACCGGTACACACGGTCTACAACAACTGTATCGCCCACCGGGGTAGACACATGAACAGATAAGGAAAGAGACTCCTGGGGCGTACCCAAATAGCGAGCATAATATGAAGACACATAAGAATAGGTGGAACTGGGATCAAATAATACTGAGGCATCTCTGTGGTAGACTGAAACAATACCTATAATGACAGGGTCTGAGGCAATGGCATCTGTCCTGCCCGGCATTGCATAAAAACGAGCCTGACCACCGCCTGATCGACCTCCACCTCTGGGACGACCCCTGGCTGCCTAATCTCCACCCCTAGCTGGCTGGGCGGGTCGTGAAGTGAGTGGAGCAGAAGTCGAGGGCTGACCCCTATGCTGATACTGACTGCCATGAAGTCGAGGGCACTGCCTCCTCTGGTGACCAAACTTTCTGCACTCATAACAGTTGCCCGGTGCTGGAGATGGGTACTGAAGGGAACCCCTCGCACCGAAGTGACTAGCAGATGCACTCGGCGCAGAAGAACCCTGAGCTGATGGGGCATGAGGTGAACTCTGAGCTGGGAAGGCGCTGAGTGAAGACTGACCCTGCTGGGACCTATGATGACCACGGCCTGAAGATCCCCCACGATACTCTGGACGGGCCGACTGAGCAGGCCTGAAAGAATGACCTCTACCATGCTGGAACTGGCCCCTCGAAGGAGCACCATTGTAGCTGCCGGATCCACGAGGCCTCTTGGCCTCCCTCTCCTCTCGCTCCCGACGGTGAACTGACTCGATCTCACGAGCGATATCCACCACCTCTTCAAACGTAGAACCCAATACTCTCTCTCTAGTCATCGGAATACGGAGATGGTAGTTAAGGCCATCCACAGATCTCATGATCCTCTCACAATCTGACGGAACCATCCAAATAGCATGACGGGCCAACTGTGAAAACCTCCTCTCGTACTGAGCCATGGTCAGATCCCCTGCGTCAACCACTCAAACTGCCTACGCAGCTCCTCTCTGCGGGACTGAGGTACATACTTCTCCAGGAAAAGAGCGGAACTGCTGCCAAGAAAGGGGTGCTGCACCGATAGGCCTACGCCTCTCAAAGTCCTCCCACCAAGTAAGAGCAGCCCCCGAGAACTGATAGGGTGGTAAATGCCACACCACTCGACTGAAGAATCCCTGCCGTACGGAGCATACGCTGACACCTGTCAAGAAAACCCTGGGCATCCTCGCCCTCAGCACCACTGAAAGTTGGAGGCTGGAGCGTACCAAACCTCTCGAAACGACGCTGCTCATCGTCTGGCATAGCTGGAACCACGAAGTCCTGAACTGGTGCAACCTGCTGAGCTGGAGGTGCCTCTGGTGTCTGTAGTCCTTGCACCACCTGCTCAGGTGTGCGAGCAGCGGGGGTCTGATTGCCTCCCCCGGCCGGTGAAGTAGCTGCTGCTGCTGCTCCTGTGGTGGTTGACACTGCCTGAGCCAGCCCAGCGCAAACTGATAAAATCTATGCCAAGGCCTCCTAAAGACCCGGAATCACGATAGGCACAGCTGGTGCCTGAGCAGGTGCTGCTGGAGTGACCACATCTGGAGCCTGATCCTGAGTTGGGGCAACTGGTGGATCAGCAGGTGCTGCCCCGGCTGCTCTGCCTCTGCCACAACCACGACCGTGTCCACAGCCTCTGGTGGCCTCAGTGGGTGGTACTGGTGGACGTCCGCCACGTCCGGTAGCTCGTGTCCTCACCATCTGTGGGAGAATAGAATTATAAAAGTTTAGTTCTCAGTCCAACAAAGCCGCACGACAAGAATATCAAGATTGTGAAGTTTTCCTAAAGGTTCTGCAGCCTCTCGAGGATAAGTACAGACGTCTCCGTACCGATCCACGAGACTCTACTAAACTGGCTCATGACTCGTAAGACCAAGTAACCTAGGCTCTGATACTAACTTGTCATGACCCCAAACCCGGTCGTGATGGCGCCCAACACACTACTAGGCAAGCTCGACCAATTGAACAACCTTAGCAATTTTATACAGTTCATGATTTAATTAACACGGATAAATTACTAATTCATAATGCTGGAAATCTGAAATAGAGTTAAAACTTGCGGAATCCCAAATAAACAATACTACTACACAGCCCAAAGAATCCGGTGTCACAAGTCTGAGCCTCTAAGACATTAGTATCAACCTACCACATATCGTTCTAAAGAAATGCGGAAATGAAGCAATAAGATAGAAGGGAAGATTAGGACTGCGGACGTCATGCAGCAAGCTCGATACTCCCGGATATGAGTTGCTCGAAGGAAAAGTCCTCACTCAGCCTCAAATGCACCTGGATCTGCACGCAAGGTGCAGGGAGTAATGTGAGTACTCCGACCCAGTGAGTAATAAACATAAATAAAGGGCTGAGAATAAGAAATCCTGAATAGGCACATAGTAATCTATATCTGCAGCAACTTAAACCAAGTAGTATAGAGTCAGTAAACTAATGAAAACAATTATGGAAATACTGCAGCAAATAAGTAAATAAATGACAGTCAAATATGAAATGCAACACATAGTACAGTACTCTCTAGTACCCGCTGCGGCGTGCAGCCCGCTCCATTTATTTATCGTCGACGGCTCTGGGTGTGCAGACTCCGGGAGGGGCCCCTTACGGCCCAAGCGCAATATAAAGCCATCGCGTGGCATCAACTAGGCCCTCGGCCTCATATCAATATCAATATAACACCGCTGCGGCGCGCAGCCCGATCCCATACTCAGTCCAGAAACACAGAAGCCCCTCGGGCACAATAATATAGAAATATTCAGCCCAAACTTCATTAGAAATATTAATTATGTTTCAAATTTGAGAAAAAGTGGCGGAATTTGCAAAACAGTATTAAGTACTAGGACTGAGTTCTATAATATGTAAAAATGGTAAGAAACCAGTAATAGCAATCCCTGAAGGATTCAATCAGTCGGCACGAAGCCCAAATATGGAAGCCAGCTCAAATTATAATGATAACAAGTGACATTCAGTCAAATACGCAGTAAATTCATCTATCGGGACGGACCAAGTCACAATCCCTAACGGTGCTCTACCCCACGCTCGCTATCAGGCGTGCAAGTCACCTCAATATAGCACTACGATGTGCAAATTCGGGGTTTCAAACCCTCAGGACATCATTTACATCTATTACTCACCTCAAACCGGCTAAAGCTCTAGCTCTCTGTGCCCTTGCCCCTCAAATCGGCCTCCTCACGAGTCGAATCTGACCAAAACCACAACGAATACGTCATAATATGCCAAGGGAACAATACTCAATCGAAAACAATCGAAAAATATTAAAAATCTCGAAACTAGCAAAACCCGAACCCCGGGCCCACTTCTCGAAATTCAGAAAATTTTACATCAACGGGTTCCTAATCTCGCCACGAGTCTATATATATGAAGAATACCAAAATCGTAGTCCAAATGACCCCACAAATCCCAATTTTTGCTCTCTTAAGTTTCAAGCCCTAAACCACCATTTTTGTCCATAATTTTTCTTAGATTTTCAGCCCAAATCCATGTATTAACACCATAAAATCGTGTTTTAAGTCAAAGAATCCATACCTTATCGAAACCCCTTGAAATCCCTCTTCCAAATCGCCCATAACTCTCCAAGTCCGAGTTAAAAAAATGAGAAACCCTTCAAAAATTCGCGAAGATGAAATTAAATACCTCTGCCCAGTCGAAACCACTTCTGCGGTAAAAATCCCGCTTCTGCGCTATTTTCTCCGAATTTGCGGATTCAACTAAAATCTCAAATACTGCATCTGCGGTCAACCAGTCACATCTGCGCTCCGCACATGCGGTCCCCACTCCGCATCTGCGATCCTTGACGAGCCTTCACAAAACCGTACATGCGGTCCTCTACCTCGCATCTGCGAGACCGCTTCTGCGGTCTCATTTCCATAAAAGCGAAAGTCCCTGAAGCAGCAGTGGATTTAGAATCTTTCAAGTCCAAAACTTCCCGTTAGCTATCCGAAATCACCCCGAGGCCCCCGGAACCTCAACCAAAAACACCAACACCTCCTATAACATCATTCAAACTTGTTCCAATAATTAAAACACCTCAAACAACACTAAAACCATCATTTCTCATCGAATTCAAGCCTAAGTTTTTCAAAAACTCCCGAAACACACATGCGATCAAAAACCCAACCAAATCACCTCCGAATGGTCTAAAATTTTGCACACACATCCCAAATCACCTAACGGAGCTACTGCAACTCTCGGAATTCCATTCCGGCCCTCGGATCAAAATCTCACCTATCAACCGGAATTCGCCAAAATACTAACTTCGCCAATTCAAGCCTAATTCTACACCGGACCTCCAAAAACACTTCCGATCACACTCTTAAGTCACAAATCATCCCCCGAATCACCGGAAATCATATCCGAGCCCTCTAACACAAAATCAACATCCGGTTGACTTTTCCAAGCTAAGCCTTCCTTAAAGAAACTAAGTGTCTCATTTCTTACCAAAACTTCTCCAAACCAACTCGATCACACAAGGCACGGATAACGAAGCATAAAGAAGCAAAAAATGGGAAAACGGAGCGGTACTCACGTGACGACGGGTCGGGTCATCACATCCTCCCCAACATAAACAAACGCTTGTCCTCGAGCGAGTCAAGAAACATACCTGAAGCCTCGAATAGGTGAGGGTATCCGCTCCGCATCTCCCGCTCGGTCTCCCAGGTAGCCTCCTCCACGGGCCGACCTCTCCACTGCACCTTCACTGAAGCTACATCCTTTGACCTCAATTTCCGAACCTGACGATCCAAAATGGCTGCTGGCTCTACATCATAAGTCAAATCACCCTCCAACTGAACTGTGCTGAAAACCAAAACATGGGACGGGTCTCCAACATACTTCCCGAGCATAGAGACATGAAAAACTGGATGCACGCTCGACAAGCTGGGTGGCAAGGCAAGCTCATAAGCCACCTCCCCAATCCTCCTAAGTACCTCAAAAGGTCCAATGAACCGCGGACTCAATTTCCCTTTCTTTCCGATTCTCACAACACCCTTTGTGGGTGAAACCTTCAGCAGGACCTTCTCACCAATCATATAGGATACATCTCGAACCTTCCTGTCCGCATAACTCTTCTGTATCGACTGCGTTGTACGGAGTCTCTCCTGAATCACCTTCGCCTTCTCCAATGCATCTTGAACCAAATCTGTCCCCAACAATCTAGCCTCACCGGGCTCGAACCAGCCAACTGGAGATCTATACCGTCTCCCATATAAAGCCTCATACGGAGCCATCTGAATGCTCAACTGGTAGCTGTTGTTGTAGGCAAACTCTGCAAGCGGTAGAAACCGATCCTATGACCCTCCGAAGTCAATAACACAGGCGCGTAGCATATCCTTTAATATCTGAATGGTGCGCTCGGACTGTCCGTCCGTCTGAGGGTGAAAGGCTGTGCTCAACTGTACCTGAGTACCCAACTCTCGCTGAACCGTCTGCCAAAACTGAGAGGTAAACTGAGTGCCTCGATCTGATATGATGGAAACTGGGACACCATGCAACCGAACAATCTCCCGAATATAAATCTCTGCCAGCCGCTCGGTAGAATAAGTAGTGCAAACCGGAATGAATTGCACGGACTTGGTCAACCTGTCTACAATCACCCAAATAGCATCAAATTTCTTCAAAGTCCGAGGGAGTCCGGTAACAAAATCCATAGTGATCATCTCCCATATCCACTCAGGAATAACCATCTGCTGATGGAAGCCACTAGGTCTCTGGTGCTCATATTTCACCTGTTGACAATTGAGACACCGAGCCACAAATCCCTCAATATCTTTCTTCATACTTCTCCACTAGTAGTGCTGCCTCAAATCCTGATACATTTTCGCGGCACCCGGATGAATAGAATACCGCGAGCTATGGGCCTCCTCCAGAATCAACTCTCTAAGCCCATCAACATTGGGCACACAGATCCGACCTTGCATCCTCAACACACCATCATCACCAATGGTCACATCTCTGGCACCCCCATGCTGAACTCCGTCCTTAAGGACAAGCAAATATGGATCATCATACTGGCGCTCTCTGAAGCTGGTCAAACAAATCATCAATGCGAGGCAGGGGATACTTGTTCTTAATTGATACCTTGTTCAATTGCCTATAATCGATGCACATTCTCATTGTGCCATCCTTCTTCTTCACAAATAGAACTGGCGCACCCCTAGGTGACACACTAGGCCGAATGAACCCCTTATCTAGGAGTTCCTGAAGCTGTTCTTTCAATTCTTTTTACTCCGCTGGTGCCATACAATATGGCGGAATAGAGATAGGCTGAGTGCCCGGCACCTGGTCAATACACAAATCAATATCCCTGTCCGGTGGCATGCCCGGCAGGTCTGTGGGAAATACATCGGGAAAATTCCTCACAACTGGAACAGAATCAATGCTAGGAGTCTCAGCTCCAGCATCCCTCGCGAATGCCAAATAGGAAAGACAACCCTTCCCAACCATACACTGGGCCTTCAAGAAAGAAATAACTCTACCAGGAACATAATCAGTCACACCAAGACACTCGATCCGCGGTACACCCGGCATAGCCAAAGTGACTGTCTTAGCATGACAGTCTAGAATAGCATGACACGGAGATAACCAATCCATGCCTAAAATAACGCCGAAGTCCACCATGCTCAATAGCAATAGATCAACTCGGGTCTCCAGACCCCCAATAATTATAACACATGACCGGTACACACGGTCCACAACAACCGTATCGCCCACCTGGGTAGACACATGAATAGATAAGGAAAGAGACTCCCGGGGCGTACCCAAATAGCAAGCGTAATATGAAGACACATAAGAATAGGTGGAACCGGGATGAAATAATACTGAGGCATCTCTGTGGCAGACTCAAACAATACCTGTAATGACAGCGTCTGAGGCAATGGCATCTGTCCTGCCCGGCATAGCATAAAAACGAGCCTGACCACCGCCTGATCGACCTCCACCTCTGGGACGACCCCTGGCTGCCTGATCTCCACCCCTACCTGGCTGGGCGGGTGGTGAAGTGACTGGAGTAGAAGTCGGGGGCTGACCCCTCTGCAGATGCTGACTGCCACGAAGTCGAGGGCACTGCCTCCTCAGGTGACCAAACTCTCTGCACTCATAACAGCT
>NW_017682973.1:5646-9076 GCF_001879085.1 Nicotiana attenuata | reverse complement strand
TAAGCATAAATAACAACTGAAGATAAGGAATCACTGAAAAACCAAAGGACCATATACCAGGACAGTACCAAAACTTAACAGTAAAATCGACAAGTCAATAAAGTAATAGTACAGAAAGAACCATGACAGGTAACAGGTAAGGAAAAATGCCATAATGCAATGCAATGCAAATACCGGTACACTCAGGTACCCACTGCGGCGTGCAGTCCGAGCCAACCATACATTTAACGTCGACAGCGCTCACTAGGGGTGTGTACAGACTCCGGAGGGGCTCCTACAACCCAAGCGCAAATAAGCCATCTCGTGGCACCAACCAGGCCCTCGGCCTCAATATCACATAGTACTGCTGCGGCGTGCAGCCCGAGCCATCCATAAATCCAGAAATCACAATAAGCCCCTCGGGCACCTTTAAATCAGTAACCCACAGCCCAAAATATCATTTAAAATATCATTTGAATTTTCAAGTTTAGAAAAAGGGGTTGAGTTTGCAAAAATAGTACTTAAAACCTTGGAATGAGGTTAAACAATGTGCAAAGTATGCAAATCAGTGAAATCAATCCCTGAAGGATCCAAATAACCGGCACGAAGCCCAAATACAACAGTCAAATCCAAATAACGATGATTTCCAACAAGTTCTAGTAGAAAAACACAGTAAAACATCACCGGGACAGACCAAGTCACAATCCCCAATAACCAACAGCCCCGCACTCGTCATAGAGCGCGTGTCTCGCCTCAATATAGCGGTACAATGTGAAATTCCGGGGTCTCAAACCCTCAGTACATCATTTACACCCATTACTCACCTCAAGCCGGCCCAATGTCTAGCTCGCTATGCCTTTTCCTCTCGAATTGACCTCCTCGCGCGTCAAATATGATCAAGACCACAAGGAATACATTACAATAGGCTAAGGGGATATAACCCAATCGAAAAGACTCGAAAAACATCGAAAATCACGAAGTTGGCAAAACCCGAGCCCCGGGCCCACTTCTCGAAAAATTATAAAATTCACATCATCGGATTCCTCATCTCGCCACGAGTCCATGCATATCAAATTTATCAAAATCGGAGTCCATTTGACCTTCCAAATTCCATTTTTAACTTATAATTTCTCAAGCCCTAACTTACCCCCTTTTTGATGAATTTTCACTAATTTTCATGTTAAATCTACCATAAACTCGAATAATTAGGCCAAGGGACTTACCTCCAATCGATTCCCAGTCGAAACTCTCAAAAATCCTCGCCCAAAGCTCTCAAGGTCGCTCAACAATGGTGGAAAATACCCCAAGCTCGCGGATGAAATATGATATTATAAAACCCCTTCTGCCTACAGCGATTTTCGCTTATGCGGTCCCGCTTCCGCATATGCGGGACCGCTTCTGCAGCCATTTCCCCGCTTATGCGGTTTCTCACTTAACTTACCACTTCCGCCTTTGCTACATATTCTCCGCTTCTGCGGATTACCCAAGACCGCTTCTGTGGTTATTCACTCGCACCTGCGGACCCGCTGATGCGAAAAGGGGTCCGTTTATGCGGAACTCATCAATTCAACAAAAGATCGCTTCTGCGCTTCTGCAGAACCGCTTCTGCGGTCCATTTCCGCAGAAGCGGAAATACCAGATGACAGAAATCTCAGACCTGAAGCAACTTCCAAAAACTCTCGTTTAACCACTCGAATTCACCCCGAGGCCCCCGGGACCTCAACCAAAAACACCAACACATCCTAACACCTCATTCAAACTTGTTCCAATCCTCAAAACACATCTAACAACGCTAAAACCATTAAATCACATCGGATTCAAGCCTAAGTTTCTTAAAAACTTCCGAATTACGCATTCGATCAAAAACCCGACCAAAACACCTCCGAATGACTTGAAATTTTGCACACACATCCAAAATCACCTAACGGAACTACTGCAACTCTCGGAATTCTATTCCGACCCTCGGATCAAAATCTCACCTATCAACCGGAATTCGCCAAAATACTAACTTCGCCAATTCAAGCCTAATTCTGCACCGGACCTCCAAAATCAATTCCGATCGCACTCCTAAGTTACAAATCACCTCCCGAAGCTACCCGAATCACCGGAACTCCAATCCGAGCCCTCTAACTCATAAGTCAACATCTGGTTGACCTTTCCAACATAAGCCTTCCTTAAGGAGACTAAATGTCTCATTCTCCACCAAAACCAAACCAATTCAACTCTAACTCACCAAATGCCGATAACGAAACATGAAGAAGCAATAAATGGGAAAAACAGGGCAGTACTCACGTGACGACGGGCCGGGTCGTCACATCCTCCCCAACTAAAACAAACGCTCGTCCTCGAGCGGGTCAAGAAACATACCTGAAGTCTCAAATAGGTGAGGATATCTGCTCCGCATCTCCTGCTCGGTCTCCCAGGTAGCCTCCTCCACGGGCCGACCTCTCCACTGCACCTTCACCGAAGCTATATCCTTTGATCTCAACTTTCGGACCTGACGACCCAAAACAGCCACTGGCTCCACATCGTAGGTCAAGTCATCATCCAACTGAACCGTGCTGAAGTCTAACACATGAGACGGGTCCCCAACATACTTCCGAAGCATAGAAACATGGAATACCGGATGAACCCCCGACAAGCTGGGTGGCAAAGCAAGCATATAGGCCACCTCCCCAATCCTCCTAAGTACCTCAAAAGGCCCAATAAACCGCGGACTCAGCTTCCCTTTCTTCCCAAACCTCATAACGCCCTTCATGGGCGAAACCTTCAACAAGACCTTCTCGCCCACCATATAAGATACATCTCGAACCTTCCGGTCCGCATAACTCTTCTGACGCGACTGAGCTGTGCGAAGCCTCTCCTGGATCACTTTCACCTTCTCTAAGGCATCCTGGACCAACTCTGTCCCCAATAGTTTAGCCTCGCCGAGCTCAAACCAACCAACCGGAGATCTACACCGTGTCCCATATAAGGCCTCATACGGCGCCATCCGGATACTGGATTGATAACTGTTATTGTAAGCAAACTCTGCAAGTGGCAAGAACTCAGCCCAAGAACCTCCAAAATCAATAACATAGGCACGCAACATGTCCTCCAATATCTGGATAGTACGCTCGGACTGCTCGTCCGTCTGAGGATGAAACGCTGTGCTTAACTCCACCTGTGTGCCCAACTCCCGCTGAAAAGTCCTCCAAAACTAGGAAGTGAACTGAGTACCCCTGTCTGAGATGATAGAAACTGGGACCCCATGCAGCCGTACAATCTCCCGGATGAAAATCCCTGCTAGCCGCTCCGAAGAATAGGTAGTACACACCGGAATGAAGTGCGCGGACTTGGTCAGCCGATCCACAATCACCCAAATCGAATCAAACTTCCTCGAGGTACGAGGGAGACCGACTCACAAAAATCCATACGTAATACCCTCTCCCCATTTCCACTCCGGAATATC
>NW_017682973.1:0-4494 GCF_001879085.1 Nicotiana attenuata | reverse complement strand
CTCATGAGGCTTCAACTGACGAGAAGCATATGCAATAACTCTACCCTCCTGCATCAACACACATCCGATCCCAACTCTCGAGGCATCACAATACACTGTGTAAGAACCTGAAGTTGATGGCAGAACCAACACTGGAGCTGTGGTCAAAGCTGTCTTGAGCTTCTGAAAGCTCTCCTCGCACTCGTACGACCATACAAATGGTGCACCCTTCTGCGTCAACTTGTTCAACGGCGAAGCAATAGATGAAAAACCCTGGACGAACCGGCGATAATAACCCGCCAAACCGAGGAAACTCCAAATCTCTATGGCTGAGGACGGTCTAGG
Source organism: Nicotiana attenuata (assembly GCF_001879085.1). Taxonomy (NCBI): domain Eukaryota; kingdom Viridiplantae; phylum Streptophyta; class Magnoliopsida; order Solanales; family Solanaceae; genus Nicotiana; species Nicotiana attenuata. Next base: position 4,170 of record NW_017682973.1, on the reverse strand, counting down.
CCAACTCTGTACCGCCTCTATCTTCTTTGGATCAACCTGAATACCATCACTGGACACCACGTGCCCCAGGAAAGCCACAAACCAAGCCAGAACTCACACTTGGAGAACTTTGCATAAAGCTTCTCCTCCCTCAATCTCTGTAATACCACTCTCAAATGCTGTGCGTGCTCCTCCTGGCTACGCGAGTACACCAGGATGTCATCAATAAAAACAATAACAAATGAATCCAGATACGGCCGAAATACACTGTTCATCAAGTGCATGAATGCTGCTGGGGCATTAGTCAACCCAAAGGACATAACCAAAAACTCATAGTGCCCATATCTCGTCCGGAAAGCAGTCTTCATAATATCTGAATCCCTAATCTTCAGCTGGTGATAGCCTGAGCGGAGGTCAATCTTGGAGAATACCCTTTCCCCCTGGAGCTGGTCAAACAAATCATCAATACGGGGCAGGGGATACTTGTTCTTCACTGTCACCTTGTTCAATTGCCTGTAGTCAATGCACATTCTCATTGTGCCATCCTTTTTCTTCACAAACCGGTGCACCCCACGGTGACACACTCGGACGAATGAACCCCTTATCTAGGAGCTCCTGAAGCTGATCCTTTAATTCTTTCAACTCTGTTGGTGCCATGCGATACGGAGGAATAGAAATGGGCTGAGTGCCCGACACCAGATCAATACCAAAATCAATGTCCCTGTCCAGCGGCATGCCCGGCAGGTCTGCTGGAAACACATCAGGGAAGTCCCTCGGGCACAGAATCAAGACTAGGAGTCTCAGCTCTGACATCTCTCACGAAAGCCAAGTACGATAGACAACCTTTCCCAACCATCCACTGGGCCTTTAGGAAAGAAATCACCCTCCTAGGAACATAGTCAGTCATGCCACGCCACTCAATCCTCGAAACACCCGGTATGGCCAATGTGATTGTCTTGGCATGACAGTCCAGAATAGCATGGCACGGAGATAGCCAATCCATACCCAAAATAACATCAAAATCTACCATGCTCAACAGCAACAAATCAACTCGGGTCTCCAGACCCCCAATAGTCACTAGACAAGACCGATACACATGGTCTACAACAATAGTATCACCCACCGGGGTAGATACGTGCACAGGTAAAGCAAGACACCCACGGGTCGTACCCAGGTGATGAGCAAAATATGAAGACACATAGGAATAGGTAGATCCGGGATCAAACAAGACAGAGGCATCCCTTTGGCAGACTGAGATAATACCTATGATAACAGCATCTGATGCAATGGCGTCCCTCATGTCTAGGAGAGCATAGAATCGAGCCTGGCCACCGCCAGATCGGCCTCCACCCCTGGGGCGGCCCCGGGCTGCCTGGCCCCCACCCCTATCTGGCTGGGAGGGCGCTGAAGTAGATGGAGTAGAAGATGAGGGCTGATCCCTCTGCTGAAACCGACCACCACGACGTCGAGGACAATCCCTCTTCATATGGCCAAACTCACCGCACTCGTAGCAACTGCCTGGTGCTGGAGAAGGGGACTGAAGGGAACCCCTCGCTGCAGAAGAACCCTGGGCTGAAGAGGCATGAGAAGAGCTCTGTGCGGGAAGGGCACTAAGTGAAGGCTGGCCCTGCTGAAATCCCTGATGACCACGGCCTGAAGAAGCCCCACTATACTCAGGGCGAGCTGACTGAGGAGGCCTGAAGGAACGACCTCTACCACGCTGGAACTGGCCCCTAGACGGAGCACCACTGAAACTGCCTGAACTCCGAGGCCTCTTGGCCTCCCTCTCCTCACACTCCCAGCGGCGAATCGCCTCAATATCACGAGCAATGTCAACTACCTCCTCGAACGATGCACCCAAAACCCTCTCTCTGGTCATCAAAATGCGGAGTGAATAGTTGAGGCCATCCACGAACCTCCTAATCCTCTCCCGATCAGTCGGAATCATCCAAGTAGCATGATGAGCTAGCTGAGAAAACCTCATCTAATACTGAGTCACAGACATGTCCCCCTGAGTCAACCACTCGAACTGACGACGCAGCTCCTCCCTGCGAGACTGCGGTACGTACTTCTCCAGAAAGAGAGTGGAGAACTGCTGCCATGTAAGGGGCGCTGCACCAACAGGCCTACGCCTCTCCAAATCCTCCCACCATGTAAATGCAGCCCCTGAGAACTGGAAAGTAGTAAAAGCCACTCCACTCGACTCCAAGATCCCTGCGGTGCGAAGCATACGCTGACACTTGTCAAGGAAACCCTGGGCATCCTTGCCCTCAGCACCATTGAACACCGGAGGCTGGAGCCTACCGAACATCTCAAGACGACGCTGCTCATCGTCTGGCATAGCTGGAACCACATATTCGGGAGCTGGTGCAACTGGTGAAACTGGGGCAACTGGTGTAACTGGTGCAACTGGCTGAGCTGGGGCTGCTCCCGGTGTCTGCAATCCCTGAACAACCTGCTCCGGTGTGCGAGCAGCGGGGGTCAGATGACCTCCCCCGGTCTGTGAGGTAGCTGCTGCAGTAGTGGCTGAGACTGCCTGAGCCAGGCGAGTGCAAACGGATAATATCTGAGCCAAAGCCTCCTGGAGGCCAGGAATCACAATAGGCACTGCTGGTGCCTGCACAGGTGCTGCTGGAGCATCTACAGCAGGAGGCTGGTCTTGAACCGGGGCAGTTGGTGGATCTACAGGTGCTGCCCTCGCTGGTCTGCCTCGACCACAACCACGACCGCGTCCACGGCCTCTAGTGGGTGGTACTGGTGGTCGTCCGCCACGTCCGGTAGCACGGGTTCTCGCCATCTGCGAGAGAATAGAATACAGAAGTTTAGTTCTCGGATCAACAAAGTCACACGACAAGAATTTCAAGAATATGGAGTCTTTTTCCTAAAGGTTCTGCAGCCTCTCGAGGATAAATACAGACGTCTCCGTACCGATCCGCAAGACTCTACTAAACCGGCTCGTGATTCGCGAGACCAAGTAACCTACGCTCTGATACCAACTTGTCACGACCCAAACCCCGGTCGTGATGGCGCCCAACACATTGTTAAGCAAGCCCGACCATTCAACAACAAATCTCAACTTATGATAATTCAGGAATTCGAGCACAGATACTAAATTACTAAACCATCTTATCAAACTACTATGAGCACGGAGTAGTATACTGAAAACCAATAAAAATACTAGAACATAACCCAAAACAGGATCCGGTGTCACGAATTACGAGCCTCTAATATAGAGTGTCATCCTATAACAAGACTGTCTAAGAAACGGATAATGAAAGATAGGTATAGGAGGGAAGGATCAAGGCTGCGAACGCCATGCAGCTACCTCGATGCTCCCGGTGAAATGCTGCCCAGCTAGACAGGTCCTCCCTCAGACTGTGATGCACCTAAATCTGCACACAAAGTGCAGGGAGTAAAGTGAGTACTCCGACTCAGTGAGTAATAAGCATAAATAACAACTGAAGATAAGAAATCACTGAAAAACCAAAGGCCACTATACCAGGCAGTACCAAACCTTAACAGTAAAACCGACAAGTCAATAAAGTAATAGTACAGAGAGAACCATGACAGGTAATAGGTAAGGAATAATGCCATAGTGCAATGCAATGCAAATACCGGTACACTCAGGTACCCACTGCGGCGTGCAGTCCGAGCCAACCATATATTTAACGTCGACGGCGCTCACTAGGGGTGTGTACAGACTCCGGAGGGGCTCCTACAGCCCAAGCGCAAATAAGCCATCTCGTGGCACCAACCAGGCCCTCGGCCTCAATATCACATAGTACTGCTGCGGCGTGCAGCCCGAGCCATCCATAGATCTAGAAATCACAATAAGCCCCTCGGGCACTTTTAAATCAGCAATCCACAGCCCAAAATATCATTTAAAATATCATTTGAATTTTTAAGTTTAGAAAAAGGGGCTGGGTTTGCAAAAATAGTACTTAAAACCTTGGAATGAGGTTAAACAATGTGCAAAGTATGCAAATCAGTGAAATCAATCCCTGAAGGATCCAAATAACCGGCACGAAGCCCAAATACAACAGTCAAATCCAAATAACGATGATTTCTAACAAGTTCTGGTAGAAAAGCACAGTAAAACATCACCGGGACGGACCAAGTCACAATCCCCAATAACCAACGGCCCCGCACTCGTCATAGAGCGCGTGCCTCGCCTCAATATAGCGGTACGAT
>NW_017682972.1:0-9077 GCF_001879085.1 Nicotiana attenuata | reverse complement strand
GAAACCCTAATCTCTAAGACCTTTTCGACTTCTTTCAGATTTACCTCAGATCCATGCTTGCCATGAGTTTTTAAACGCCTTCTCGAAGTTTCTTTAACTTTGCTTTCAAAAAGACTCTTCATCTTTTTCCGATTAGGGTTTTTCTTCAAGTTCTTCTTTTCAAAATCTTTTCTCTGATTTTAACATTTATGTGATTCTACTATGTTTGTTCATGTTATTCTCCTATTTGATATTAGCATGTTAAAAAACCCTAATTTCTTTTGGGTTCATTCGTGTTTCTGAAGCTGTTTGTTAAATGTTTGTTTGATTTATTTGTTTATCATCTTTAAACTCGATTGATGTGGAAAACCCTAATTTCTTTTGGGTTCATTCGAGTTTCTGAAGCTGTTTGCTAAGTATTTGTTTGATTTATTTTTTTATCATCTTTTAAGCTTGAATATTGTTGAAGAAACCTATGCCTTTGGGTTTGAAACTATTCGTTTGAATGCCTGACTCGATATGAAAGTTCCTTGTTTCAGAACCTCTTTTTCTTTTTGTGAATCCTCTGATTCTGGGTTTTACTATCTTTAAATTTTGACTATACTTGAAACCCCAATTTTTTAAAAGATCTCTCATCTGTTACTGTGAGACCCTTTGCATGCTTCTGATACTCTATTTTTCTTCACTATGGATTCAATGAGACTTGACCTACTTGATTATCATGCTTCGAATGTTTGCTATCTACTGAACTTTGTGCTACTATTGCATGCTGTTTCTTTTGCCAAATAGGTTTGGCCTCGCATGTCTATTGTTTGTGCACTCTATTTATATGTTGAGGTTCCTTCTTTGATTGATTTGCAATCTTGGGACCGATTTCAAAACTTCTCTTTTTGTGAACTCTAATTTCACTCACCTGTTAAAGTAATTGATCCCTTTCCTTATTTTGCCTTACTGAATCTTTTTCCCAAAATAAGCGTATCTCTGTACTTGGACTCGATTGCTTACTCAATATTTTACTACTTCTTTTATGGTAATAATCAGTCTGCCTGCAAAGTTATTTTTTTCCTTATTTTGAATCTGTTAGCCCCGTCAAACAAGTGATTACTCAATTAAAGGGGAATCACTTGGTTGATTGATTCTGACTATTGATTGTTTCCATATTTGTATTGAACTTTACTTATTTCCTTATTTCTCACGTGTTTTCAAAACTATAAAAACCCACCTCCTTTCCTTTCAAACAGGAAAAATAAACAAGGAATAAAACACTTGAGTTCAGACAAACACTCCACTAAAATCTCTCTCTTTTCTCTATTGCTACTTGTATTGCTGCCTTACCTAGCCGGCTGAAAGCCAAGGCTAGGCCGTGGGAAGCTTGTTTACTTTTTCTCTGCATTTGCATCTTTACTGGTATGTTCTAACTAATTTTCAGCATCAACAACAACATATTTCTTTACTATTTCCTGCACCCTTGCTTGTTTCCTGTTTGTATTTAATCAAGTTCCATTGTTAAGCATGTTGTAATATGCCCTTTCTATTCTGAATTAATGCTTGCTTATAAATTCTGTCAGTCACTTATTATGGCTTATGAATCCTAAACCCCCAATGTGTTTGGTATCTGCGGTTGGTTTGGGGCATGACAGCATTGGACATTGTTGTGCATGACCCAAACCTGATCCCCCTGGGATCATAACCTTCATGTCCCCTCTATGTTTGTGCGTTCTGATTAGTTTACAGGCATGCCAGCACCTTCTATTGTTATGCATGTCCAAATTTGATCCCTGTCTAAGGGTATATGCTCTTGCAATATATTCCCAAACCCCTGACCCCTTTGTATGAAATTATGAACTCTGTGCTTTACTACTACTGTTTTCCCATCATCCCTTACCCCATCCTTTCTCCTCTCAGTTTTTAAATCTCTATTCCTGCACTTCCACCATATTCTTAGACTTAAGTTCTGCCCCTCTTGTGTGAACCTTGCTTTGGGACCCATGAGCTCCCTCTAAACTTGGAAACATAAGGGCTGGCCCTTCCACACCGCACTCACCTCTATCTGGTTCCATGAACCTGGGTGTAAGCATTGCCCGGGGTCCTTTGAGACCTTTGGGGAACTCTGACACACCCAGGTCTGAGAAAGGCTTTGAAACAAGTGGTATTTGAGGCTTTTTGTTCCATAACTCAGAGAGGAAGTCAGAATCAGGCTTCCTATGGTTGTATTTTCCTATTTTTTTTCTTGATGTAATTCAGCAACTGGTCTGTAATAATTTGTAATAAACATTTGGGTTCGGCTAGTGGAAAAGGGATGGGTAATTATGCAGGCTCAAGGGTAGAAAACATGCCCATAGGATTTGTGTTCTGAATGATTCGATTCTGCATTTAGACAGCATGCCTATAGGACTGGTTTTAGATCCTGCGTGTTCAATTCTGCATTTAGACACCATGTCTATAGGATTCATTTCAAATTCTGCATGTTCAACTTCACATCTAGATAACCTGCCTATAGGACTTTATTTAAAATTCTGCATGCTTGTTACCACTTAGACATCATGCTCTAGGATCTAAACGGCTATAAGCAGGTATCATGTTCATAATGTTAAAATTAGTATAATGTATAGAAATCATGCCTATAGGAATCCCAAGTAAAAATCCTGCCGGTTTCTATTCTACGTTCAACTAGATATCATGCCTATAGGGGTTAAAATCATTCAACTAGATATCATGCCCATAGAGGTTAAAATCAACATTTAGATATCATGTCTATAGGGGATTAAAATCAGCAATAGTAGATACCATCGTCTGCAGAATCTGAAACTAGTCTAATTTAAAATCAGTCTATTCTGAACCAGTGTTTTTTAAGTAACCTAATCTCCTCTCATTGACACGGTTTAGCAAGCATGCCTATAGGATTTCAAACCGCTCGTTTTTTTAGATTTGTTACTGCTTTGCCACATTCTGAATCAGTAATAGATACCATGCTAATAAGATCTCACCCAAACACTTAGGCAAACCTTAGGTAATAATAACAAATAAAACTGAGCCCGCCTCTGTTAACTAGTAATTGCGACAACCAGCAGGCAGGCCTGATTCAGACTTCTTATCTGAGTTATGTAATAAATTGGTCTGCTTCAACAACTTAAACTCCCCTTTTGCATTAGTATTTTTAGATTCAGACCTTTGATTGTTGTTTGAGTCATGCTTTTTGGTTGCTTTGCTTGAGGAGGTATACATGAGCCTTCAGTGTTTACGTGCTTTCCCTTTTAACGTGCTGTCATATGTGTTTTGTATGTCGCCTTAGCTTTTTCACCTTTGAAACCTCAAAGTCAGCCTAATATCCCTCCCCTTTAGGACTAGTAGTCCTAAGTGCCTCCGGGACTGATAGGAATGGGATGGGTAATAGCATGCAATAGTGGTCGAGACCAATCCGCGCTTTAGTACCTTAACGGGGTGGGAAGGGTAGATATGGATATGATGACCGGTGCGCTAATACCACGTGTAGCCCCTCTTTTGAGGAGTGATTACCGGGTATGGCATTGATATGATCCATATTATAAATAAACCTAGGACCCCCCATCCCCTTTCTTTCTTTGCCTTTAAAGCATTATGACTTCTTTTCAAAAATCGGCTTTTAATGATTGCCCTATTTAACTTCCAAGCATTTGTGTATTAAAACCCCCTCTTATTTGAACCTTATCTGCTTACGTGTTAATTGCACCAAATTCACAAAGAACTATCTGGCCGGGAACCATACTAGTGGATCCTGAGGGGTGCCTAACACCTTCCCCTTGGGATAATTTCAAGCCCTTACCCTATCTCTGGTTATCAAAAAATATAGTTGTAGTTGAATCTTATAGGTGTCCTAATGCACCATAAATCATTAGGTGGAGAATCTTCAAAAATGCCATTTCCCAAAAGGAATGAGTTGTCCCATACCTAAATGTCATAAACCCGATTCTCCCGGCGCAAGGAGGGAAAAAAGGGGGCGCGACAGCATGGCGACTCTGCCGGGGACATTTAGGCTTTTACCATTTCAGATTATTCTTGTGAATTTGTACCTCTCTCTATGTGCAATCATCTGTTTAAATCCTTTCAGCATTTAATTTCTTCTTTAGAAGCAAAACTGACATGTCTTCCTTGTTTTCTTTCCTTTATTGCTTTAAATTATGAAACTGCTGTATTTATCGCTTCCTTAATGTGCAAATACATGTCAACATGATTTCTTTTTAATTTCATAATCATGCTCAACATCATACTCCACTCGTGCCAAAACAAATAATATAGCAACGCTTGTAATGAGTGATTGCGCTCTTCCTATATCATTACCCTCTAAATTTGGAAAGGCATATTTGCGGTAAAACTAGTCGACAGTTCCAAGCCTTCCCCCTTGAGTTGTCCGCTCAAGGGTACCAGTCTAAAACCCCATAGAAACCTTACTCTGTTTAAATTGTGTATGCATCATGGTCAAACCTAGCCGGATCAGTTATGTTGTCCACATAATGATCTTTAAGATAGCCTTGTCCAAAGTCCACCGGGTTTCCCTAAACCCAAACGGACATCATCACGTTCTGTGCATTTATTTGGAGAACTAAATGCCTAATGTTAATTGTTGATGTTAAATAGTCGAGTCTGGTGGGGGTAGGGTCTAACCCTTATGTTTTGCAGATAATGAGGCACGAAATCCCCAGATTCGGCATGGTTACCAACATCCATCCAAGACTGCTAAGCTGGTGGGAAGATCTTCACTCTAGTGATCAAACTCTCGTCCAAAAATATCTAGGAAATCTACCTTCCCTCCTGGAGATCCAACCCAATAACAAGATCATAGAAGCTGCCACATTGTTTTGGGATTGTAAAAGGGTTGTGTTCCGCTTTGGGGACATTGAAATGACACCCTTGCTAGAGGAAATAGGAGGATTGGCCGGTTTGGTGTGGGAAACTCCGGCTTTGCTAATGCCTGAGAACCACAAAGGTAGGGGCTTCCTTAAAATGATGGGTTTGAAGAAGAATCCAGAGTTAACATGCTTGAAGGATTCATACATTCCTTTTGATTACTTGTATGAAAGGTACGGTCGCAANTTATTTTTATTTTTTGTACATATTGTTTACTTGGTTATAAAATATCTATAATTACCAAAAAATAAAATAAATATAAATAACAAGTCGTCCGAGAATAATTACAATAATGTAAAAATAATTTTCAATTTTATTAGGAATATATAAAAAAACATTATTCAATCCATTCCTAGTAAAATTAAATTACATTATCAAAAAGTTTATAGCGTTCACACAGATAAAATCTTAAATTTTTTTAGATATATCTCCGATATGTATGATTTTTTTGAGGTTAAATATCTAGAACAACAAACCTCATTTTTTTCTCACAAATAATTTTTGGCTTTGTAGATATTTGTGTGCAGAAGGATATAGAAGAAGAAGAATTCACATGCACATAATTGTAGACATAAATTGAGAGAGGACATCAAATATTAAAAAAAAAAACGTACCCACGATGATTTGGAATTGTCGCATCTTTGTTTTTGCTTAAAATTTGATTAGTACACCTTATTTTGAATAGTAAAATCTTAGTCGGTTTGAAGTCCCAAATATTAGGACCTAATTACTATTCTATATTTATATCTATCTATCTATATTATTATAAAAACACGAATACAATGTTGATAGACCAAAATAGCCCTAAAATAATTTTCACTAAAAGTCATAAAAAGGGATATAACTGGAAATAATACACGTTAAAATAAAGAATTGTAACTGTAATAGAAATAGTATTGATATTTAAGATCTTGGCCGATATGTGAAAGATATGCCTAATTTGTAATGGCTTCTAACAATTTATTTCCTTTTCGCAAGAACAAGTTTTAACTACTTAAAGAGTTTTAGTGCGAGTAGAATTAAAAGGATTCTTCGTCAGATTTTGTTATTCTCTTACCTGAATTTTAAAGCAAGACCTATTGCCTCAATAATGGATAAAAATATTCTTATTACATTATTTTTCACATAACTTTGTAGGTTATTTTGATCAAAAGAATATAAATATACTTCTAATCTAATACACTACTATTTCCGATGAATAGATTTTTATTGGAAATTAATGCCGTGAATTGGGTCTTTTGGGGATTTTTTTTCTTTACTTTATTTTAAGTTTTCTTTTACTTTTTTTCTTTTGGCAAAACAAAGAATAATCTGCTGAAATAATAAATAATCAAACAAAATATTGTGAAGTAAATAAGTTACTATTCCTATCATGTCAAAAGTGTAATGAACTAATTTTATATTATTCAAAAGCTAAATATTTTTTTATAAATAGTTTGTGTTGGATATTACTGGGTATGTTATTGTTTTTGAATAAAATTATAATTTAAAGCTTTAAATTTAACTAATAATAGAGTTCTTAAAGATTTTTAATAGAGAATTATTTCATTAAAAATTCAGGTCCATCTTGAATAATATTTAAGATGTTTCTAAATAATCAAGACTTTTAATTCAACTAATAATTAACTAAAATTGTTGAAATATAATATCATTATAATATTTAAATCTTTATAGTTAACTAATAATAGAGTTCTTAAGGATTTGTAATAGAGAATTATTTCACTAAAAATGCAATTCCATCTTGAATAATATTTAAGATGTTACTCAATAGTNCGAATGAATTACATCCCCGATATGTTTGCTCAGCCAGAGGATGCTAAAGGATGGGTCGAACTATTTGATAATTTAACCGAGGAGCAAATTCAGTGGATGTTCGAATGGTTTCCAACGGAGGAATTCATTGCCCGATCAAGAGACGCACCTTTCCTGATATTGATTGGTCTCAGGGGGACACACCCTTACGTCCCGCTTCGGTTTATGAGGCAAGCTGGTAGGAAGCAGGTTATACCCAGGGTCGACAAGATGAGCCATTTCCGAGCTGACTTCCAAGAGGATGATAGTCCTTACAAGTGCCAAGCACAACATATGTGGCACTGCAAGATCATAATGGGGAGAGATACCATCGAGCCAGACAGGTATCATGCTGGTTGCGCTCCTTTCTACTCAGGTTGGTTGGAAGACAACCATGGTGGTCTGGGCCAGCCAGGGTTTGCTCGAGGTCACAGGGTTATAGATGAAAGGGCCGAGGCACATGTCAATTACAACCAATTACGCAAGAGAATCCGGGAGTGCGAAAGCGAGCACCGCGAGATACAAGAATCTAACCAGAAGTTAATTGAGGAATGGAAGGACATGGTTGTCAGTGCCAACAAGCGACTGGGATACTTGGAGCGAGGCATAGTGGAGTTAGAAAGAAAGTTTCTCAAGAGGGCCGAAGACTGCCAAAATGCTGAAGGAACGGAAGGTGGATATCTGTCCAGGGCCTACCTATTGCTGGGACTTCGCGAGTCGGGGAAACTGTTCGACGGAGCAAAGGATGCCGAATCTGGGGAGGGTCCTTCTGGGACCAAATAGATAGGAGTTTATCTTTTTGCTTTATAAAATGTAATAAGGCCAATGGCCATTAGTGATTTTATTTCTTGCTTATTTAGTGTCGTTTTGGGATTCGTCTATTTTTATCAATAAAATGAAGCATTTAGCATTCTAAGTTCTCCAAATCAACTTGTCGCTAGGCCTACCTCGGGCACAACGAGGTTCCCAAATTAGGACACGCTTTACATTCCTGCACTACGTGTTTAAATATTGTAATACTTTTATAATCCTCACTAACTTGGTTACCTTTTTGTTTTTTTTTTTTACTTTTGTTTCCCCTCCCCAAAGGTTAGTTCGTGCATTCTGGCAACATCATCCTATTCCACGAGATCTAGGGGCCCTCCACCCACTCCTCCTCTTAGTCCTATCAAAAACAAGAACAAAGGCAAAATGGAAGATTTGAGCAACGTCAGAAAGGAGAATTCAACTGAATGGGTAGAGGTCACTAATGGTCATGGTACTTAGGTTCCAAAGGAAAATGTATCCCAACTCGAACAGAAATTGCTGAAGTTCCAGGAAGAGCTCGACCAGGTTCGGAGCAAGCTTGTCATTTTCTCTCAGCACCCCAGATATCACCTTTCCTAATACTCAAAACCCTACACCACCTCAAAACATCCCAAAGCAACAGAATCATCCCGCTCCTCATACTATTCCACCAAAGACCCAATGCAACACCTGCCATACCTCAAACAACACCCCGTTACTTCTCCCAAAACTCCAAAACTCTACAAATGACCACTTCCACACCCACCATAACACCCCCATCTACTCCCCACCCAACCCATCTCAGGCACACCCGAGTCTGGTGATAAAGATTTGCTCATCAGGAACCTGGCTGAAGAACTTAAGAAATTGACTAGCCGGATTCAGGGCGTTGAAGGAAATAAGGGAATTGAAGGGCTGAATTATGAAGATCTCTGCATACAACCCGATGTCGAACTGCCCAAGGGGTACAAACCTCCAAAGTTCGAGATGTTTGATGGTATAGGCGATCCAAGGGTCCATTAGAGGACGTATTGTGACAAGCTGGTTGGGGTAGGGAAAGACGAGAGAATCCGCATGAAGCTGTTCATGAGGAGCCTAAAAGGAGATGCGTTGTCTTGGTACATCAGCCAGGATCCAAAGAAATGGTCAAGCTGGGTAGGCATTGCGTCCGACTTCATGGACAGGTTTAGGTTTAACACAGAGAATGCGCCGGATGTGTTCTATATTTAGAATCTAAAGAAGAAGCCTACAGAAACATTTCGCGAGTATGCTACTCACTGGAGGTCCGAAGCTGCTACGGTCAGACCTACCTTAAAGGAGGAACAGATGAACAAATTCTTTGTCCGGGCCCAAGACCCGCAATACTATGAACGACTAATGATGATGGAGAGCCACAAATTTTCTGACATTATCAAACTGGGGGATCGAATTGAAGAAGTCATTAAGAGCGGTATGGTTACAAACTTCGAGGCCTTACAATCTACAAATAAGGCCTTGCAGTCCGGTGGTGTGTCCAAAAAGATGGACGTAGGAGTCGTGATGGTTGCACAAAGGACCAAATCTCCTATCAAGTACCAAACCTACCCAACACCTCCACTCATATATCAGCCCACTCCAAACTACCAAGCACCCTCACC
>NW_017682971.1:0-9078 GCF_001879085.1 Nicotiana attenuata | reverse complement strand
TAAATTTCAGATTGAAACTTGAAGAAGAAGAAGAAGAAGAAGAAGAAGAAGAAGAAGAAGAAGAAGAAGAAGAAGAAGAAGAAGAAGACATGATATACATTATATTTATGAAATTGTAGTAAAATTATATTCTGTTGTTTATATATTTTTCTTTTATTTATTTAACTATGTATGAAAGTTGAATAATATTGTATAAAAATTATATTTAAATTGTATGATATTGTAGTTACATATAACTGAGTAGAAATAATATATGAAAATTGTAGATAAGTTGTATAATATATAATTATTTGTATGAAATTTATTTTTACTATATATAAATCAGATACAAAATATACAAAAGACATATTGTATAAAATTTGTATTTAAGTTGTATGTTAAATATGTCAATTAGAATTCATAGCGCCTAAATTCTTCAAATTTGAAAAAGGAGGACCGTCAGATACCCCAAAAGGAGATCAAACTCAAGAAGATGATGCTAATGATTAGTTAAACAACGAAGATCAGTACACTGATGATGGTGAAGATGAAGATCATCAGGTTTTGGCAATTTTAAAATCAATCTGGCATTTCAATTGCAACAATGGGTATTTCCCATATCCTACCTCGGATGAACTACATAATCACATTATGGATTCAGTTCCCAACTTGAAAATCCTTGGAGAGGATTTAACTAACAAGATCATAGCATTAGAGGATAATTTCAATACAGTTAGGGCACTGGATGGAGATAATCCTGATACAGATCGTCCTATTCATCGAGAAATTTTTAACTTGTCTATGCGATTATTGGGGTAATTCTGAAGACCAAATGGCAATGTTGAACAACAAAATCAGGAATTATATGATGTGAATATAGGGCACTGCTGATGATCTTGAGGGCTGCAGCTGGTGGTAGCTGCTGAACTATTTTATCAGTGAAATAGTTTAAAATAATGGAAGATCTGGAGAGAAAGGGGAGAGATGAGGAAAAAAAGGAAAACGGTGTAACTAAATCCCTTGATTGAAGGCATAAAAAATGGATTTGGGAGCCTTTTAAGGTGAATTGTATATATTTTGTAAACAAAACTTGTTTATGCTGGGTAATTAGCTAAACATGGATATTAAGAGTAATAAAAAAATCCCATTTTTCTGTTATCAACATGGTTCTTCGAAGGGTAACTTACACAAATGTCCCAAATAAATCTCAACTTACCAACCTCTAGCCATTAGTCATAGACTTACCAAAACTAGCCAACAAAAATTGAAAAACCAAATAATAGGGTTCTTTTCTCAAAGAATCACATGCAAAAATCATCTTCCATATTTTTAAGCGTGATTAGCAACATTAGATACAAGACGGAAAGAAATTTCATGGAGGGGGTAGCAAATAAGGTGATGAAATACAAAAATCTATACAATATTCCAAAAATCTAAACAAAAAAGGAACTTTTTCAATGGGTATAGTTGAAATTCATTGAAAATATATAGATAAGTCAATATACAAAATTTGAAGAAGATTGGAGGTGATTTGGACTGGTTTTGTATCAAAATTCGTAATTAAATCGAGTTCAAAAAAGTCTTCTGTGACACATGTATCAAACATGTATCACGCATGTATCACACACACAGGTATACATGGATATACATGTGATACACAATTGATACATATGTGATACACAAATGATACACAGTGTGATACACATATCATTTTTTTCATGTTCAACTTTTACTTCGAATTTTCAATTCAAACCACCTCAAAACTTCACCAAATCATCCCAAAACTGAGATTCAAGCTCCTTAAGTTGTGTCCAATCTATTCTAATAACACCCACCCAAAACAAAGCAAAAATTTGATATTTTTTGCTACTAATAGCTAATTGGCTAATTTGGCTAATATTAGTAATATTTTATCAATTGACCAATTTTTGTAATGAGCTACTTATAAATGGACATAGCTGGTAATTTCCCTTCTTCGGAACGCCGGGCAGCTCGGCCCAGACGAGAATATTGCCATCCGATTTTTTCTGTCATTAATGTAGCTCCATTTCTTAAACGGATATCTCTATTCGTTATACCACATTTGACAAGTATATCTTATATTTTGTATGATAAGTAACTTTATTTGAAACTTGTTTAATAATGGTATTTTGATATTTCACGTATTTTGTTTCAGTTATTTATAGGTCTTATATATTTATATATTTCTTAATACCGGTATAATAATTGTATTCATATTTTAGACATGTTTTTTGTAAATTATTTGTAGCTATTATACATGGTATTTTCTTCGTTAGGCATTATACATGGTATAATTCAAGTGTAATAGTGATAAATTATAATTATACACTATTAATACATGTGGTATATTAATTTAGGTATATATATGATGATTATACAATATAAATCATGTATAATTAATAAAAATTGTGTAATCATAATCATAAAATACCAGGTATTTTATTTGCAACTTCGAGAGACTTCTCATGCGAAAAATGTCAAACAATCCTTTAAAATGAGTGCATAATTAGAAATGAAAAATAAATTTTAAACAATAAGTCTTAATACATATGTGTGTTGAATCTTCGTTTGGAAAAAGATGAAAAATGGTGATAAAACCGGGCGCATTGGGGAGGGGATTGGGAAAAAGAAAGAGAGAATTCGAAGAGAAAGGGTTTCTACCTCTTATTTTTTGGTACTAGCTTTTTGGTAAATTAGGTAACTTATCCTTAATTTGTGTTTTAGTATTTATTTGAAAAATCATGTTTAAATTTTATATGCTATAAAAGTAAATAAATCTGCTACTTTTGAAATAAACCAAGAGTTATGTTATTTATATAAAAAGTTTTGAAACTTGATTTACCATGTAAAAATGCTATCAATGAAATATTATGTGACGACCCAAAGGGTCATCACCTGTTTTCTCACTCATTTCGTGCTTTCGGAGCCTCAAAAACCTCATTCAGGGTTGCCTCGATTTGCGTGCGCAGTCCGGGCGCGTAGCCGGAAAGCTTAAATATGAACTCCGTGTGAAAAATGCTAAATTTTGATATTAATATGAATATATTTGACTTCGGTCAACATTTTGGGTAAACGGACCGAGACCCGTGATCCGGGTCCGTAGAAAAATATGGGACTCGGGTATATGCCCGGAGTCGAATTCCAAGGTCTAGAGCCCGAGTAATGAATTTTTCTGTGAAATTATTTTTCTAAAATTACTAAGGAAATTGAAAATGAAATTTGATTAAAAGACTGTGGTATCGCGCTCGTATTTTGGTTCCGACGCCCGGTACAAGTCTTATATATGGTTTAAGCGCTTTCTGTAAAATTTGGTTGAAGTTGGACGTCGTTTGACGTGTTTCGGACTTAAAATGAAAATTTGATGCTTTATGAAAATTTCAAAGAAAAACATGAGTTTTGAGGCTTGATTCGATGTATATGATGTTATTTTGGCGATTTGATCGCACGGATAAGTCCTTAGGATGTTATTGAGGTTGTATGCATATTTGGTTTGGAACCCCGAGGGCTCGGGTGAGTTTTGGATAGGCCACGCATTGCATTTTTGAACTGGTAAAGATCTGGTATTTTGGCTTCTGTGATTTTCGCAAATGCGAAGAGGAGACTCGCAATTGCGAGCTCGCAAATGCGAGCTTTGAGTCGCAACTGCGAAGTCTGGGGACTGGGCATAATATCGCAAATGCGATTCATTTGCTCGCAAATGTGAACATGGGAATTCCGGGCACTGGTCGCAAATGCGATCATGGTGCTCGCCAATACGGAGGGTGTTTGATCGCAAATGCGATCATCTTTTCGCATATGCGAAGTCCGGCATTGTGCACAGTGTTCGCAAATGCGAACTTGACTTTGCAATTCCCAAGTTAGCAGTTCGCAATTCCCATATCCGAGGCCCAGCAAATTTTATACTTAGTCGAATTTTCATCACTTTTCACTATTCTTTCAAAACCCAAACACCATAGGCGATTTTTCAAGAACAAACTTCATCCCAAATCATTTGTAAGTCGATTTTTACTCAATTCTTTCAATCTTTAACATCATTTAACATGTTTTCCACTTAAAATCAAGGATTTTCATGGGTGAAATTGGGGTTTTTGGGTAGAACCTAGATTTTCTAAAAATTGGGGATTTGGACCTCGATTTGAGGTCCGATTTTAAAACAAATTACATATTTGAGTTCGTGGGGGAATGGGTAACCGGGTTTTGGTTCGAACCTCGGGTTTTGACCACGTGGGCCCGGGGGCGATTTTGGAATTTTTGGGAAAAACTTTGGGAAATTCATTTTTATGCATTCAAATTGATTCATTTGGTGTTTATTAACGTAAGTAAGTAATTTGTGGCTAGATTCGAGCGGATTGGAGGTGGAATTACGGGGTAAAGCCATAGTTGAGGCTTGAGTTGAGTTCAAGGCTTCGAGGTAAGTGTTTGGTTTAACCGTAGCTTGAGGGATTAAGAGTTGAGTCTTATTTGTAACTTGCTAATTGTCGAGTACGATGTATAGGCATGGTGACGAGTATGTATACATTAGTGTCTAGCATGACCGTGAGTCCTTATTTGCGAATAGTTTGGTTGTTGTTATGCCTTCCATGCTTAAATGATTATTTCTATATGTTGTAAAGACCTTGTGAAAGAAATTATGATCTTGAACCTTCGTGGAGCATTGGCTCGGGTTGAAATACAAATTGTGAAGGTATATGAGATAAGTAACTCTTTGGAGCATTGGCTCAAGTGATAATGTGAACTATGAGATGAAAGTGAAAGAAAGAAAAGAGTTAATGATTCATTCCCTTGCCGGGACGTTGTTGGTTATTGATATTGTACCCTTGCCGGGTTTTTAATTGTTGTTTGTGTTCCCTTGCCGGGATTTTCATTGTTTATTTATTTCCCTTGCCCTTGTTTGTGATTGTTGATTGGGTGAGGAAGAGTGTTAAAGCACGAAGGGTGATGCCGTGCACTATTTGTTTATGGTAAGGAAAGAGTTTAAAACACGAAGGGTGATGACGTGCATCGTTGCTTATTATGAGAAAGAGTGTTAAAGCATGAAGGGTGATGTCGTGCTGCACGATGTACCATTCTGTGCCGATTCTATTGATATATGAGAGGAATGAGAGTAAAAGCACGAAGGGTGATGCCGTGAACATGTTATTGCTTGGTGAGGACGAGAGTAAACGCACGAAGGGTGATGCCGTGCACTGGTTGAATTATGTTTCATTACGTACTATTGAGTTGTGCTGTATTCCTTTATTATTGGACGACTCTTATTTGGAATTTATTATACTCCCCACAGCATGTTCCCTTCCCATATTGTTTATCTGTTTTGTATTTCGATTCTACTGTATATATATATATATATATATATATATGAACTTGCACAGGTTTATGTGGTAGTCTGGTCTAGCCTCGTCACTACTTCGCCGGGGTTAGGCTAGACACTTACCAGCACATGGGGTCGGTTGTGCTGATTCTACACTCTGTGCATTTTTGCACAGGTCCAGGTTTCGAGCAGCAGGAGCAGCAGCTTTAGTTCGGGAGCATATCTTCAGTCCGGAGAGACCCGAGGTAGCCTTGCAGGCGTCCGCAGGCCCGGCGTCTCCCTTCTATCCTTATATTAGACTGTCAACTCTTTTTATTCGGGATAAACAGATTTATGTTTCTTTCAGACCTTGTATTTAGTAAACTCTTAGCAGTTCGTGAGTAATGTGACACTAGTCTTGGATAGAGGCTATTGTTGATTGTTCCGCGTTTTGATTCAGATTATAAATCAAACTTTCGCTATTAATTAGTTTTGTTGTTTTATATTGTTGTCATAAATTGTTGAAAAAAAAGAATTGTTTATCAATGGAAAAGAAATCAAAATGGCTTGCCTAGCTACTACGAGTAGGCGCCATCACGACCCCCAAGGGTGGGAAATCCGGGTCGTGAAAAGTTGGTATTAGAGCACTAGGTTACATAGGTCTCACAACTCACGGACAAACTTGGTAGAGTCTGAGGGATCGGTACGGAGACGTTTGTACTTATCCCCCAGAGGCTACAGAGTTAGGAAAAGTTTCACATTTGTTCTTTCTAGTCGTGCGGTTCTGTTTCACAATGCTAATTGGATTTCCACTCTGTTCTTTTGCAGATGGCGAGAACACGCGCTTCTTCATCTACCGATCAGCAGTCCGAGCCCCAGGCAGCTCTCGCTAGGGGCAGAGGGCGAGGACGAGGCCGTGCTAGAGGCCGAGGTAGGGGCAGAGCTCAGCCCCAAGGAGCAGCACCAGCGGCGGAGCCTCAGGTTGACTTCGAGGAGGAGGTTCCGGCCCCAGCCGCAGCAGTTCCGGTGGGCCCAGCTCAAGTCCCAGAGGGGTTTATTGCTACCCAAGTTCTTCAGGACGCTTTGGTCCGGTTGGTAGGCCTCATGGAGAGTGTCACCCGAGCAGGATTGCTTCCTGTAGCACCAGCCACTTCTCAGGCTAGAGGAGTAGCCCAGACTCCTGCTACACGTACTCCGGAGCAGGTAGCTCCCCAGGGTCAAATTCCAGTGGTTCAGCCAGCTATGGCAGTTCAGCCGGGGGTAGTTGCTCAGACCGGCGATGGAGCGGCTATGTCCGCAGATGCTTTGTGGAGGCTGGATAGGTTCACCAAGCTCTTCACTACTACATTCAGCGGTGCTTCTTCAGAGGACCCCTAGGTTTTCTTATATAGCTGCCACGAGGTTCTTTGGAACATGGGAATTGTTAAGTCCAACGGAGTTGATTTTGCTGCATTCCGCCTATCTGGATACGCCAAGACTTGGTAGAGAGATTTCTGTTTAGCCAGACCAGCAGGGTCGCCGTCTTTGACTTGGGATCAGTTTTCAGAGTTGTTCTTGGAGAATTTTCTCCCCGTTACTCAGAGAGATGCTTATCAGAGGCAGTTCGAGCGCCTCCAGCAGGGTTCTATGACGGTCTCTCAGTATGAGACCCGGTTTATCGATCTAGCTCGCTATGCTCTTGTCATACTTCCCACCGAGAGAGAGAGGCTGAGGAGGTATATTGATGGTTTGATTCAGCCGATTCGTCACCAGATGGCTAGGGAGACTGGTGCTCAGATCAGCTTTCAGGAGGCGGCTAATGTGGCCCGCCGAGTTGAGATGGTTTTATCACAGGGGAGTGGTCACGGGGGAGACAAGAGAGCCCGTCATTCCGGCAGATTCAGTGGTACCTCATCTGGAGGTAGAGATTCATATGGTAGAGGTCATCCTCCTAGGCCCTTTCAGTCGGCCCTTCAGGTTTCTCACGGTACATCAGGAGATCGTGGTTCTCAGGCATACTATTCCGATCAGCAGTCACTCAGTGCACCGCTAGCTCCTATCAGCGCACCGCCACTTCAGAGTTTTCGTGGAAGCCATTCAGGTCGATAGGGACAGCAGACTCAGCAGCTGAGGTCTTGTTACACTTGTGGTGACCCGGGTCATATTGCCAGATTTTTCCCTCGAGCACCGAGCAGTTCTCCGCGCCAGGATTCTCGTGCCATGGTCCAAGCACCAGGTGCTCCACAGCCAGCCCAGCCAGCTAGAGGTGGGGGTAGAGGTACTAGAGGTGGAGGTAGAGGTCATAGAGGTGGAGCTCAGACCGCCAGGGGTGGAGGTCAGCCAGCAGCAGATCGACCTAGGGATACAGTTTAGGATGGTGGGGCCCAGCCCCGTTGTTATGCTCTCCAGGCCAGGCTCGAGGCTGAGGCTTCAGATGCAGTCATCACAGGTACGGTTCTGGTTTGTGACCGAGATGCTTCGGTACTATTTGATTCAGGGTCTACGTATTTTTGTGTTTCATCTTATTTCGCACCATGCTTTGTCATGCCTAGTGATACATTGGGTGTTCCTGTATATGTGTCTACACCGGTGGGGGACTATATCATAGTCGACCGAGTCCATCGTTCGTGTGTTGTGGTGATTGGGGGTCTGGAGACCCGTGTAGACTTGTTGCTCTTAGATATGGTTGACTCCGATATCATATTGGGTATGGATTGGCTATCGCCCTATCACGCTATCTTGGACTGCCATGCCAAGACTGTGACCTTAGCTTTGCCGGACATGCCTCGTTTAGAGAGGAGAGGCACTCCAGTTTATTCTGCCTGCAGCGTCATTTCGTACGTGAAGGCTCGACGTATGGTCGAGAAGGGGTGTCTGGCCTATTTGGCCTATGTTCGTGATTCTAGTGCCGAGGTTCCTCATATAGATTCTGTGCCTATTTTCCGGGAGTTTCCAGATGTTTTCCTTCAGACCTACCGGGTATGCTACCCGACAGGGACATTGATTTCTGTATTGATTTGGCTCCGGGCACCCAGCCCATTTCTATTCCGCCATATCGTATGGCTCCGCCGGAGCTGAAGGAGTTAAAGGACCAGTTGCAGGATTTGCTTGAGAAGGGTTTTATTAGACCCAGTGTCTCCCCTTGGGGTGCGCAGGTGTTATTTGTCAAGAAGAAGGATGGGTCAATGAGAATGTGTATTGATTACCGGCAATTGAACAAGGTAACGGTTAAGAATAAGTATCCACTGCCGAGGATTGATGATTTGTTCGACCAGCTTTAGGGTATTCTCCAAGATTGACTTGCGATCTGGCTACCATCAGTTGAGGATTAGGGCATTCGATGTCCCTAAGATAGCTTTCCGTACTCGGTATGGGCATTATGAGTTCTTGGTCATGTCATTTGGGTTGACCAATGCCCCAGCAGCATTTATGGAGTTGATGAACCGAGTGTTCAAGCCATATTTGGACATGTTCGTGAAAGTCTTTATTGATGATATTTTGGTGTACTCCCGTAGCCAGGAGGAGCACGAGCAGCACCTTAGAGTGGTTCTTCAGATTCTGAGGGATAGTCAGTTATATGCCAAGTTCTCCAAGTGTGAGTTCTGGCTGAGTTCAGTTGCATTCCTGGGTCACGTTGTATCAGCTGAGGGTATTCAGGTGGACCCAAAGAAGATAGAGGTAGTCAAGAACTGGCCTAGACCAGCATCAGCTACAGAGATTCGGAGTTTCTTGGGGTTGGCAGGCTACTACAGACGGTTCGTGGAGGGATTTTCGATCTATTGCAGCCCCGATGACCAGATTGACCCAGAAGG
>NW_017682970.1:0-9079 GCF_001879085.1 Nicotiana attenuata | reverse complement strand
TTGGCCCCATTGTTTGTGATGATTACCTTCGGGATCCCAAACCGACAGATGATATTCGAATGCACAAAATCGACCACTGCCTTCTTGGTCACAGATTTGAAGGTTTTCGCTTCAACCCACTTAGTGAAATAATCAATAGCTACCAGAATGAACCTGTGCCCATTTGACGCCGCTGGCTCGATCGGCCCAATGACATCCATTCCCCAAGCAACGAACGGCCATGATGCCGACATTGTATGCAATTCAGATGGTGGAGAATGAATCAAATCTCCATGTACCTGACATTGATGACACTTGCGCACAAAACTGATGCAATCCCGTTCCATAGTAAGCCAATAATAACCCGCCCGGAAAATCTTCTTTGCCAATACATATCCGCTCATATGAGGTCCACAAACTCTCACATGTACCTCGGCCATGATAACTGTAGCTTGTTTAGCATCCATGCATCTCAACAATCCAAGATCTAGAATTCTCTTGTACAACACTCCTCCACTGAAGAAAAATCCGCTTGCCAAGCGTCGAATTGCTCTCTTTTGATCCCCTATAGCTTGTGCTGGGTACACTCCCATCCGGAGGTATTCTTTGATATCATGGAACCACGGCTCACCGTCAAACTCTTCTTCCACCATATTACAATAGGCATGCTGATCTCGGACCTGAATCTGTAACGGGTCCATATAAGCCTTGTCTGGATGATGCAGCATTGACGCCAAAGTGGCCAAAGTGTCGGCAACCTCATTGTGAATCCTTGGAATATTCCTGAAATCTATTGACTGAAACCATTGACAAAGTTCATGCAAACACTGCCGGTATGGTATAAGCTTCAAATCTCGTGTCTCCCATTCACCCTGAATCTGGTGTACCAGAAGATCCGAGTCACCCATGACCAAGATTTCCTGGACACCCATGTCTATAGCCAATCTCAAACCCAAGATACATGCCTCGTATTCAGCCATGTTATTGGTGCAATAGAAACGAAGTTGAGCAGTGACAGGGTAGTGTTGCCCCGTGTCTCAGAAATCAGTACTGCTCCTATCCCGACACCCTTGGCGTTAGCAGCCCCGTCAAAGAACAGTTTCCATCCTGACTTCTCGACTTGTTCTAATTCTTCAACATGCATTATCTCCTCGTCGGGGAAGTATGTTTTCAAAGGTTCATATTCATCATCAACTGGATTCTCAGCCAAATAATCAGCCAGCGCTTGTGCTTTCATTGCAGTCCGGGTCACGTAGATAATATCAAACTCCGTAAGCAAAATTTTCCATTTCCCCAGCCTCCCCGTGGGCATGGGCTTCTGAAAAATGTACTTCAATGGGTCCAACCGAGAGATGAGATAGGTGGTATATGCTGACAAGTAATGTTTCAACTTCTGCGCTACCCAGGTTAAGGCACAACACGTCCTCTCAAGTTGAGTGTACTTCACCTCATATTGTGTGAACTTCTTGCTGAGGTAGTAAATTGCCTGCTCTTTCCTTCATGTGATGTCATGCTACCCCAGTACACAACCAAAAGAATTATCCAAAACGGTCAGATAAAGGATCAAGGGTCTTCCTGGCTCCGGCGGGACCAACACGGGTGGACTAGCCAAATACTCCTTAATCTTGTCAAATGCTACTTGACATTCATCCGTCCATCTGACCGCAGCATCTTTCTTTAGCAGCTTAAAGATGGGTTCGCAAGTCGTTGTGAGCTGGGCAATGAACCTGCTGATGTAATTCAATCTGCCAAGCAAACTCATCACCTCTTTCTTGTTCCTTGGCGGTGGTAGCTCCTGAATGGCTTTGATCTTGGACGGGTCTAATTCAATACCGCGCCGACTCACCACGAATCCCAACAACTTCCCAGATGGGACTCTAAACGCGCACTTTGCTGGGTTAAGCTTGAGGTTATACCTGCGGAGTCTCTGGAAGAATTTCCTCAAGTCCTTGACATGGTCACATTGTTTCCTCGACTTTATGATCACGTCGTCTACGTAGACCTCAATTTCCCGATGTATCATGTCATGGAATATGGTGGTCATCGCCCTCATATACGTTGACCCTGCGTTCTTTAACCAAAATGGCATGACCCTATAACAGTACGTTCCCCAAGGCGTGATGAATGCTGTCTTTTTCGCATCCTCCTCATCCATCAAAATCTGGTGATAGCCCGCATAACAATCCAGGAAGGTACCAATCTCATGTTTGGCACAATTGTCGATCAATATATGGATGTTTGGTAGTGGGAAGTTGTCCTTCGGACTTGCCTTATTGAGGTCCCGGTAATCTACGCACACTCTGGTCTTTCCATCCTTCTTTGGCACAGGCACAACATTGGCTAACCAGGTGGGATACCGCGTGACCCGGATGACCTTTGCCTCAAACTGCTTGGTGACCTCTTCTTTGATTTTCACACTAATGTCTGTTTTAAATTTCCTTAGCTTCTGCTTGACAGGGGAGCATGCTGGGTTAGTGGGCAATTTGTGGACCACCAAATCGGTGCTTAAACCTGGCATGTCGTCATATGACCATGCAAAAACATCTTTGTACTCAAACAATGCTTTAATTATCTCTTCTCTGAGCTGTGGTTCCAAATGGACATTTATTTTCGTTTCCCGCACATTCTCCTGATCCCCTAAATTGACTGCCTCTGTGTCATTCAGATTAGGTTTGGGTTTTTCTTCAAAATGGCTTAATTCTTTACTGATTTCCTCAAAAGCTTCCTCATCATCGTACTCTATTTCGTCATCACACTCAATTTCTTGTATTATTATGTCTGAGTTAGATTGGCATTTAAGACTGGGCTGAAGACCCCTCATGCATGACACATCACTGAAACCAGCATAAAAGGGACTGTACAAGAAAGAAAAGAAAGACAAAAATGAAAACTATCAGGGATGAAAAAGAGGGAAACTGCATTTCATTAATATTTAAGATAACAAGGTTTAACTCATCCAAACGAACGGAACATAGCATCCGAATTACAACCTTGGAAATAATCCAGATTAAACTGAAGGAAATAAAACTAACTACCAAGACTCCCTCCGGATAGGAAGGGGAGTTGCTTCCCAATTGTTAAGCTTTGCCTGGGGCCCCAGGAACTGAACATCTGCCTTGCTTGGACCTTCTCCGGCCTCCAATACATTCACCTCATAAAATAGCTTTTAAAACCTCTCAATCAGCTCCTTGTCGGGATCAACCACACCACTGGGCATTGCTGTTGCTAGGCGCTTCTTAGTACCAGGCCTGACGAAGAAACGGGAAAGGCGGGGGATAGGTTTTGGAAGAGTCCATGCTTTCTTTTTCATCTTTCTAGCTCGCCTTATGTCTGTAGCAGTGGGCTTGAAACCCAAACCAAAAGTATCCAGGTTTGCAGGAAGAGATACGGGCTGTACGATGCCTTGTAAAGAAGCACCCAAGCCTTTTCCAGGTACAAATCCGTTCTTCAGCATTTCCGACGCAACCATGACGGATGCAGCAGCTACCTTTGGCACAAGAATACACTTCCCTTCCGGGATCTTTTCAACCGATACCGTATCAAAGACTTGATAAACCCATGGGCCTTTGTCATCCTCAGCTTCTATGAAAGGCACAATGGCGCTACCCAGACTACACGAACTATCTTCCTCATGCACCACAATCTCTTGCCTGTCCCACTCAAATTTAACCATTTGGTGCAAAGTTGATGGCACTGCTTTTGCTGCGTGGATCCAGGGTCGGCCTAACAAGAGATTGTAAGAGACGGCCACGTCGAGCACCTGGAACTCCATAGTGAATTCAACCGGACCTATCGTCAGTTCCAACACTATATCCCCAACTGTGTCCTTGCCTCCTCCATCAAATCCTCGTACGCAAATGCTATTCTTGTGGATTCTCTCACTGTCCACCTTTAACTTTTCCAGGGTGGAAAGAGGGCAAATGTTTGCACTGGACCCGTTATCAACTAGCACCCGGGTGACCACAGAGTCTTCACATTTCACCGTGAGGTAGAGTGCTCTATTATGTTCAGTGCCTTCCAAAGGCAGCTCATCATCAGAAAATGTAACCCTGTTGACTTCAAAAATCTTGTTTGCTATTTTCTCTAGATGGTTCACAGAAATCTTATCAGGAACATGGGCCTCATTCAAAATTTTCATCAATGCCTAGCGGCGCTCATCTGAGTGGATCAGTAACGATAGCAAAGAGATCTGTTCCGGGGTCTTTCTCAACTGTTCTACAATGGAATAATCTTGCGCCTTCATCTTCTTCAAGAATTCTTCTGCCTCTTCTTCAGTTACAGCTTTCTTTACTGATACTGGATTATCTTTGGTGATTTTAGCCTTTCTCAGCTCGTCATGAGCAAAGCATCTTCCTGAGCGAGTCAGCCCATGGGTTTCACAAACTTCTTCCTTAACTTCCTTTCCCTGATACATCACTGTCACTCGGCCGTAATTCCATGGGACGACCTTTTCACTGATTACTGGTAGCTAAGTCACTGGCTTGATGACAACCGGCTCTGTGCGAGCCCCTTTTACAATCACAACGGGCTTGACAGCAGCCCCCGACACTACTACTTTAGTTGGTTCTTGTTTTTCTGCAACACTGTTCAAAAGCTCCTTCTTTACCACTACAACCGGTTTGCTAACTGTCCCTTCTGCCTTGATCAATGCTCTCCCCTTTGTTAGTTTCTCATTTGATCTATCCTCACTAGCCCTGATCATCATTATAGTTTGTGACGGCTTCTTATGCTCTCCCTTTTGGACTAGCTCAATCATATGGGTCTCGTGATGGGTTGGTAATGGATTTTGGGTGATGTTAGGCATTTTTGGGGCTTGCACTTCAATTCGGCGGGTGTCAATAAGCTCCTGGATAGCCGTTTTCAAGTGCCAGCATTTTTCTGTGTCATGTCCCGACGCACCTGAGCAATACTCACAACTCACAGAGTGGTCCAGATTCCTTGGGGGAGGATTTGGCAATTTGGGTTCAATCGAACTCAGCATGCCCAACTGTCTCAATCTGTGGTATAAGCTAGTGTAAGATTCACCCAAGGGAGTGAAAGTCTTTTATCTTTTGCAGCCTATCATTCTTAAATGTAGGGTTCGGTCAAAAACCGGTTCCAGTGGGATTTCTGTTGGTTCTTGGAGGTGGGTAGGTGTTTTGAGCTGAGTAAGTATTTTGTGGGGTGGGTGCGCGCCACTGTGCATGGGTAGGAGGTTGGGGGTATGTCTGGGCATGGTGGACAGAGAAATTGGGGACAGGAGGTGGGTAATAGTGATGTGGTGGGCCATATGGGGTGTGTGGGTAGGTTTGGGGGTGAGGGCGAGGTTGGTGATAATATGGTGATGGACCTCTGGACCAAGCTCTCGATTCCACTACTGCAACCTCTTCTTTCTTCTTCTTTCCCAATACTCCTCTAGTGCCGCTCTGAATAGCCTGAGTAGTTGCTTTGATTGCTGAATAGCTCATAATCTTGTTAGACTTGAGACCCTCTTCCATCATACTTCCCATTTTTACTACCTCGTTAAAAGATTTTCCCACTGCTGACACCAGGTGACCATAGTAGGTGG
Organism: Nicotiana attenuata; assembly: GCF_001879085.1. Lineage (NCBI taxonomy): Eukaryota > Viridiplantae > Streptophyta > Magnoliopsida > Solanales > Solanaceae > Nicotiana > Nicotiana attenuata. The sequence continues at coordinate 3,552 of NW_017682970.1, read as the reverse complement.
GTTCCAAAGCCTGTAGGAAATAATCAACCATCTCGCTCTCTTTCATTGGAGGATCGACTCTTGCCGCCTGCTCTCTCCACCGGAAACCATATTCTCTGAAGCTTTCTCCGGGCTTCTTCTCAATTTTAGTCAGTGACAGACGGTCCGGGACAATTTCGAGATTGTACTGAAAATGACATGCAAATGCTTGGGCCAGATCGTCCCAGGTGTACCATCGAGCATGATCCTGTCGTGTGTACCACTCCAAGGCTGCTCCACTTAGACTTTGACTAAAGTAAGCCATCAATAGCTCGTCCCTTCCTCCAGCTCCTCTCATCTTGCTGCAGAACCCCCTTAAGTGGGCCACTGGATCACCATGTCNTTAAGTGGGCCACCGGATCACCGTGGCCATCATATAGGTCAAACTTGGGCAGCTTGAATCCTGCTGGCAACTGGACGTCAGGAAACAGGCACAGGTCCTTGTAGGCTACAGTCACTTGTCCGCTGAGTCCTTGCATATTTCGGAATGACTGTTCTAAGCTCTTGACCTTCCGGATCATTTCCTCTTGCTCAGGGTTTCTGGGAGGCTTTTCTTCTTCAGCTGAGAGATCAAGGCGGGGAGTGTAAGGGCATGGCTCTGGCGGTTTGAAAGTGGCTTCGGGTGGGTAATACTAGTTGTCATGGGTTTGGAACAAAGGTTTGCTAGAAGACCTGTGTAGTGCGACAGGTGGGGGAGCCACGAACACAGGAGTAATTGGTGGTGGAGGGCATGGGATTTGTTTGGGTGGTGGAGGTGGTGGTGTTTGAGAAGTGGTTCCTTAGTACTGCTGGTAAGTAGGGAAAGCAAGAGATGAGTTCACTGTGGGAGGATCTTGAGGCTGAGCTAGTGGTGGGAGGTAGGTGGGGTTAGCAGGATAGGCTGGTGGTGGATGTCCCTTCGACCAGGCCTGGTACATCTCGGCCATTTGTTGCTTCAGTTTATACATCTCCTCCTTCATTGCATTAACGTCCACTACTTGCTCCTCCCTAGATGGATCGACAATACTTGCTTCCAATTCCTGGTTGACCATGTTTGACTTATCCTTAGAGCGGGTGTTGTAGGGATGGGTTGCCAGAATGCCAGTCAACTTAACCACTTGCCTGGACTCATCAACAACAACTTTGTTAGCGGTTAGGGCATTAACAGATAGATAACCGCATATTGAGGAGTGAATGCACCTAAGCAGTTAACCATTTCTATTATGCCTTTGCTTGGTTGCATGCGTCATCCCGGCTTTCCGTTTTCTTTATTTGCCAATTGCAAACTTTCTCTTCTCTTCTCTTTCTTCTTTTTCTTTTCTTTCTTTTCACTCCCTTGGTTTTCCTTGTTTCAATTCGCTCCTTTCCTCAAAATTATTTTTCCGCTCTTTTCTTTCCTTTCTCTTGCTCTCTTTTTATTTTCTCTTGTTTGCCTTTTTGTTTTTGGTTACGGTCGAATCCTATGGAGATTGCCTACGTATCATGACCTCGCCTGAATCAGACCAAGCGTAGTTCTCGCAAATAAATGCAAAAATAAATGCAAGAAACAAAGAAACAACTTTTCGGGAATTTTCAAATTTTCATTAATAACAACTGCGATTACAAAGCTATTAGACTATTTGTTTTTCTCTTCTCGGAAAAGGAAATTACAAAAACCAGACTCAAAAGTAGAAATACAGACTCGATTATCTAAGAATACATCAGGGCTTCAAATCCTGGGGCCCGCGGGGCATCTCTCGGCATCGCCGCGGGCCTGCGTGCGAGACCCTTTTGCAACTGATCCAGATCATTCATGACCTCGCGAACAAATATCATCACGGAGGCAAAGAACGTGGTACAACCCATCCGCTCACCAACCTGGCACTTCATGACAATATAGTTGGCAATGTTTCTGATTCTTTCCCTGATTTGGCCCTTTTCTTGGAGTAGCCGACTTATCTGCTGAGTACGAGCCTCTAGAACCTGAGAATCCTGGAGGTGAAGGTCTTGTAACAATTTTATTTCCTTTTCCATCTCAGCGATTAACCCATAACACTATTCTCTCTCGGCCTGAAATTCTTTGTCCCGCCGAGCTGCCTTTCCTTCAAAAGTATTCATTTTTCATTTCATGTTAGCGATGGTTCCCTCATAATTCCTCTTCATTTGTTGTACAAACTGGGCTCTTTCCTCAGTCTTCTTTGCCCATTGTGCCCGAAGTCTTGTCATGTTCCCCTCGAATTTTTCCAATTCTTCCTGACAATCCAGGACTTGCTTCTTTAACCCTTTTATCAATCTCTCGTCAGATAGACTTCTTTCCCGATTCCTGGCATCTATTTTCATTTGCTGAATTTGGGTCTTGAGAGCTTCATTCTCCTGGGCCAATTTCTTTTTATCACCTTCATCAGCTGCGGCTTGCAAGGTGTTTTCAAATCGGAGCTCCTGAACCTGTTTTTCCAATGCTCCTATTCGGGCCCTGTACTCCTTTTCTTTGGCTAACCAATCCCATTGCACTTGGGCCTCGTTAGTGAATTGTTGTACATGTGGACTTTTGGTGGGTCTCTCAGGAATTTGAAATCTCTTACCAAACCAGACCAAGTATTTGGGATCTACCTCACCTCTGGCTCGGTCCTGTACTATAGTCTTGGGTTCAAGGTACCTGCACTCATTCCATATCTTTCGAATTCTGCCTTCAGGGAATACAGCTTTCGGGCCTAACTCGATGACTTGCTCACTCAGGTCTTCATCGTTGTGCACTGTCTGGAATCTTCCAAATTGTCGCAAAACTCGGTAAGGAGCATAAGGCTGTATGCTTCGAATACCCATCAAAAGAATATAAGAGACCTCTGCTGATGTGTATACAGCTTCAGTAGCAGGAAGCCATCCATAAGCCCATTCAACTTTATCTGCGGTCAGGGATCTTAAGCATGACGACCAGGCCTCAGTACCCTCAGGGAACTCAATACCTGTCACCCGGGTCTCGAATTCTGCAATACAACTCAATCCAGTTAAACCGTAGTTCATATAGCCTGTGCGGTGACAGAGGTGTTCCTGTATCCACAATTGTAAGAGCAAATTGCAACCTTGAAAGAATTTCTCCCCTTCCCGACATTTGGTCAAAGCTCGGTACATTTCTGCTACAATCAGGGGAGCCACTGTGCTAGTAGGTTTTTTCATGGCAACATCTAGCATCCCTACCAGGCCAAGGTCTATGTGACCATCTTTTCTTGGACAAATTACCACTCCCAAAAAGGCTACCATGAAGGCTAATCCCCGTCGGGCTTCCAATTTGTCTCTATTTCCAGCATGTGTCAATCCTATGTTGGGTTCCTCGAAACCTTTGGGGTTACCATACCGGTGATATAGGAAATGCAATGTACAACACCCTTCCGCCAGATGCGGGTCTTGAATATCCCGGCTGATGTTCAACAAAATCCAAGAACCTATGAAGGGTTACCGGTCGTGGGGCCAATGGGTATCTACCTCGGAGGTTCCCGTTGAGACCGGCGTATCCGGCAATCTCTTCTAATGTAGGTGTGAGTTCAAAATCTGAAAACCGGAATACATTGCGGGTCGGAT
>NW_017682969.1:5316-9079 GCF_001879085.1 Nicotiana attenuata | reverse complement strand
GCCGAGAACAAGGGAATACTTTTCAAGTTCAGCAATCAGGAGCACACCTGGAGAACAAGGGAATACTTTGCAAGCTTCAGCAATCAGGCGCCCACCTGGAGACCAAGGGAAGTACAATTCAGGATTTTAGCTTTCAATTTCTAGTAATATTCGGTAACACGATGCGCCCAGTCACCAAACTGGGACAGAAAATTCTTCTTTGTTTGTCTATTTTTGTTGAAATCAGGAGCCCGCCTAGAGAACAGAGGCATTTATTTCAAGTTTTAGCAATCAGGAGCCCGCCTGGAGAACAGAGGCATATATTTCAAGTCTTAGAAGTCAGGAGCCCGCCTGGAGAACAGAGGCATATATTTCAAGTCTTAGCAGTCAGGAGCCCGCTTGGAGAACAGAGGCATATATCCCATGTCTTAGCAATCATGAGCCCGCCTGGAGAACAGAGGCATCTATTTCAAGTTTAAGCAATCAGGAGCCCGCCTGGAGAACAGAGGCATTTATTTCAAGTTTTAGCAATCAGGAGCTCGCCTGGAGAACAGAGGCATTTATTTCAAGTTTTAGCAATCATGAGCCCGCCTGGAGAATAGAAGCATTTATTTCATGTTTTAGCAATCAGGAGCCCACCTGGAGAACAGAGGCATTTATTACAAGTTTTAGCAATCAGGAGCCCGCCTGGAGAACAGAGGTATTTATTTCAAGTTTAAGCAGTCAGGAGCTCGCCTGGAGAACAGAGGCATATATTTCAGGTTTTAGCAGTCAAGCATCACTCGGAGAAAGGGCAGAACACTTCAGAATACAATCCAAGTCAGCAACAAAAGAGGTTTGCGGGAAGAATGCGAGTCAACAGTCCGAGATGATCAACAAAGTTAGTCATGATCTGAAAAAAAAAAGAGAGAAAGGCAAGAAGTGCATCCAAATATAGAAGTTGATGAAAGATATGCGCTTCTCAAGACATGTTTGAGGTCACAAGCACGACATGTCCGGTCTTGGTCCGAAAAGTTGAAGAAGAATGAACTAGCACCTGCAGCTAACAAGCGCCAAGGTTCAAATCTAAAGTCTGCATGAAGAACTATTCAAGACTCAAGATCAAGCTTCAGAAGTCTTATAGATAGGAATCTTGTAACTCATAGTTGACAAGCTTAGTTAGTCTTTTTCATATTATGATTTTTGATGTAATAACAGGACCGCGGACTGGAACCTCGGCGGAACGGCACCTCGACCGGCTCTTCACCTCGGCGAACTCCATCATCTCACTCATTTCTGAACTACACTGACCTGATTCCTTTTCAGCCAAGGATATGTAGGAAACCTCAGAAGCAGGGCGCGGTCAAACTTTTCAAAAATGCTTCACACGGAGTATTCAAACGGGCAAAAATCGCTCGTATTTGCTCACTTATCTTTGCCCGAAAACTCTTCGTGTTTCTGAGCAAAGAGGGGCAGCTGTGAGCACGTGATTTTTGCCTATATGAATTACTCCCATAAAACATCAGAAAATAATTTTTCCCAATTTTTGCAATTTTGTAGGATTTTTTTTTTCGTGCATAGTTAATTTCCATCAAAAATAAAAAAATACCATGCATTGCATTTAGATTTTGTGTTTACATTTTAGAATTAATTAATTAACAGGTTTCTTTTATTAAAATGAAAATCACAAAAAATGGGTCACTTTTACATTCTTAGCTTTTAATTTTGGATTATTAAGTTTTCTCTTTAAATTTAGGATCAATTAATTTTTATAAGTATTATAGTTAGATAACTAGCTTAATTTTACAATTTGAATTAAGTTAGGAATTTAGTTTAGGTTTTAATTAATTAAAGAAAGAAAAGAAAAGCAAAAGAGAAAAGGAATTGAAAAGCTTGGTCTTAAATTCAAATTGGGGCAAACATTTGAGAAGCCCAAAATTTTCCCCAACCCAGTCCAAACCGGGTCGACCCAATACCCAAACCCATTTCCCCACCCTAAAAACCCTAGACCTACCTATAAACGCGGAAAAAAAAGACAAAGGGACTGAGGCCTGAAAATACAAAAAAGGAGGGCAGCCGCAAGAACAGACCCCTTTATCTTCATCTCCGCACCCCCCATCAGATCATCTTCTTCTAACCACCCCACTCCCAAACGACTGTCCCTCCATCGACGCCTGCTCTCTTCAACAACTGACGAACCAGACCACCCTTCGATTCCACTTATCATCGGACCGGCGACCAAACAAGCCCAGACCCCGTCGCCAGCCGCTCCCTCTACACTCAAACTCGCCGACCATCCCTGACCTCGACCACCAGTTGCCAGATACACACGCACACATACGGACGAAACAGGGCAAAATAGAACAAGGTAATAGAAACAACAAAGAACGAAAAAAAAAATGGGAAAAAATGCAAAAACCGAAATATATGTATATACATATATGAAAGAGATTTTGTTTTCTTCATTTGATTTCGGTTTTTGTATTCGAAAATCATGGAGTTTGTTTGAGGCCGATTCGATTCGCCTTCTGAGTTTTGAGTTCGTGGTTCTGGTCGGAGTGTATTTCATTTTGCTGTTTGGGTTAGTTCGTCGCTGGGATTTACATTTTTCGATCCGTGTCGCTGAATCTGTTAGACTCATGTTTTGATATGAAACGTTTTGTCATGGGGTTCATTTGAATTTCAAAGTTTTATTGCTTCTACTGATTTCAACGGGAATTGGTTCAATTCTGCTCACAGAGCTAGTTTGAGTTTTATGGTTGCTTCGTGGTTTGATATTGTTGTTCAAATTTAATTCCGTGGTTCGCGATCCAAGCTTTGGTACTATCTCAAATTTCCGATCAAAAGTAGTTTGTTGTTGAAAAGTGCAAAGAGGCAGTATAAGTTGCCGTTCGATGATCCCGATCGGAGTGTCGTCCATTGTTTTCGGTCAAGTTCGAGTTGCTGAATCTCTGTGGTTGTTTGAATCTCACCGTTCATTCGCTAGAATACATATTCTAAACAGAGAGCTAATATTGAATGCTTATCAAGGTCCAATTCTAACTCTCGTTCAATTGTGTCGAAGTTATCTGTGTGAACCCGTTTTAATTTTGTGCTCACATTTGTTAGAAAAAAGAGTGTTGTTTTTTATTATTTTGGATTACACGTTAATCACACTGTATTGGTGTTATTTCGTTTAATGGTTCACATGCCTTTGTTTTGGTACAGTAGCATGTGATATAAGCAGGAATTAGGGGGTTGGGGTTCTACTGTGTATAGCCATGAGGTTAGATAAATTGGGGTCATGTGGAGCTAATGTGAAATGTGCAGAATTGATATGTTTGGAAAATGGCTTTTCCATTTTTTTTAAAACCTTAATTGGGGGCGTTTCTTTGATTAGTTTAAAAATAGTTTCATTTAAGTTGGCTCTCTTTCGCATGGAAGTTGCACCGTGAATTTTCATTTTGTTGTACGTTTTAAGTTTGAGGCAGAAATATAAGGGATATTGACGGATCTTATAGTAGTCTGACACAATTTGCTTGCATTGGTCCGTAAGGAGTTGGAAAGATTGAACTCACTAGTATTATATTAAACTGCATGCTTTAGGATTGGATCGATTTAGATACATGGAAATGAAAAGTTAAAAGGACACGAGCATGAAATCTCTTTTAGTGAAATCGAGGCACGCCATGCCGAACAAATTGATAATTGCATGGCCCTCGTTTTAATTAATCTTGCTTAACCTTAGAACTCGAGGCGTGCCATTTAGCAAATTTTCATGGCCCTCGCAAATTTACAACGCGTTAGTTGCTTAGGCGCGTTCCTT
>NW_017682969.1:0-822 GCF_001879085.1 Nicotiana attenuata | reverse complement strand
ATGATTCAGGCATCAGGTGATCCACAGGCCGCCCAGCCAGCTAGAGGCGGGGGTAGAGGCCATAGAGGTGGAGGTAGAGATCATAGAGGTGGAGCTCGGACCGCCAGAGGAGAGGCCAGCCAGCAGCCGATCATCCCAGAGATATGGGTTCAGGGAGGTGGGGCCCAGCCCCGGTGTTATGCTCTTCCAGCCAGGCCAGAGGCTGAGTCTTCGGATGCTGTTATTACAAGTACTATTTTGGTCTGTGATAGGGATGCTTCAGTGCTATTTGACCCTGGGACTACGTATTCATATGTGTCGTCCTACTTCGCACCCTACCTGTCTATGCCTAGTGATGCTTTGGGTATTCCTGTTTATGTATCTACTCCGGTGGGGGATTCTATAGTGGTCGACCGAGTTCATCGTTCCTGTGTGGTAGTATTTGAGGGTCTTGAGACCCGTGTTGATTTATTGCTCTTAGATATGGTGGATTTCGACGTCATATTAGGGATGGATTGGTTGTCCCCGTATCATGCTATCTTGGATTGTCACGCCAAGACTGTGACCTTGGCTTTGCCAGACTTACCCCGATTAGAGTGGAGAGGGACCCCAGTTCATGCCACCCGCAGTGTTATCTCATATGTGAAGGCTTGACGCATGGTTGAGAAGGGGTGTCTAGCTTATCTAGCGTATGTTCGTGATTCCAGCTCAACGGTTCCTTCTATTGATTCTGTTCCTATTGTTCGGGAGTTCCCCGAGGTTTTTCCTTCAGACCTGCCGGGTATGCCGCCCGACAGGGATATTGATTTCTGTATTGATCTGGCCCCAGGCACGCAGCCCATT
>NW_017682968.1:8252-9081 GCF_001879085.1 Nicotiana attenuata | reverse complement strand
GAATATAATTAGTCACATTGATGACTTTTGGACTGTTGTAATTAGATTGTTAAATCGCTTTTTTGTGTAATTGCGTTAGTGAAGCTGTCTAGTACAGTGGTTTAGTATAGCTCTAGTAAATTCCATTTCACTTAGAATTTGATGCTATGTTTAGATATTGAATTACAGTTAAATCCAGCTCCAAAGGAATTTGACAATGACTTGCGTAGGTTTTCAGTTTTGGAATTAAGTTTTAACGCCAGCGTTTGTTTTATTAAAAGTATACAAATCCAAACACAAAATATGAAATCCAGATTTAGAATCAGCCTGTGGATTGAAGCACTTGATAGCTTGTTTTGACACAATATATGATACAATTTTGGTTTAGGCATTCAGGAGAGTCATGGACATTCCAATGATTGTCGTAGCATAGTTACTTAGTTGCTGTATTAGTCACATTGTTAAAGCTAATCTCAAACTCTGAAAATAGTCGCTTATACTGGGCCCAGTCATGTTAATAATAGGCCCAGTCGGATATAAGACCCTTCCTACTATTTTCCTCCATTTGGGCCCCTACAAAGGGCCAAGGCCGGCCAGAGATCCTATTGAAATTCCTATTCTTGGGCCAATATTTGGAAAGCTTAAAATTCTTTTAAAAGGTGTAATTTGGTTTAGTAATATATTTTGGCTTTCGAGTTAGGTAGCCGGTTCAAATTAAAAGGTTGTCTCTTTTGTTTGAATCCGGACTTGAACTTGAGACCCGGATTTTATAACATTAACTAAGGCTCTTTAGAGACAAAAAATCAATAGAAAATTATAGTTTGCTTTAGGTTGGCCTTTAAATAATAAA
>NW_017682968.1:0-7382 GCF_001879085.1 Nicotiana attenuata | reverse complement strand
GTACCAAGTTTCGGAATTGAAATCCAAACCCGATACCTATGAAAACAATGATTTCTTAGTTTATTTAAATCTTTGAAACTTTAACTTAACAATTTCACGAAAAAAATTCATTACTCGGGCTAGGGACCTCGGAATTCGATTCCGGGCATATGCCATGTCCCATATTTTCCCGCGGACCCTTAGATATTGCCAAATCACGATTCCGGGTCCGTTTTCTCAAAATGTTGACCGAAGTCAAACTTGGCCTTTTTAAAGAAACTTAAAGAAACAACTAGGCTTATTCTTGCTCAAAACTCTTCTAAGTTCCGAACCACCCGTCCCCGCAAGTCATAAATTAGCTAAAGCAAGTGCGAAAAGTATTATTTAAGGGAACGGGGTTTGGAAATGCAAAACGACCAGTCGGGTCGTTACAAAGGTTACCCGTAGTGAAAAGGTGTGTAATGGAGATTTGCGTGTAAGGTTAATGGGTAAACTATGTATTTTGCCAAAAATTTAGAATAATTTGGGTATGTTCTATAAGTATGAAATTCTTGTTTATCTAAAAAACAACTAAAGAAACAACTTATGTACTAATACTTCCGATAATTTAGGTTATAATAGTTAAAGTTGAACAATATTTTAAAAAGTTTAAATTTTTGTACATTCAAGTTGGGTTAGTTAAGAAACAACTTAAGTGCTAATACTTCTCTGTTTCGATTTTTCGTTTGAAAATTCTCCATGCCCTATCTATATGTTGATTATATTATTTATTATTGGAAAGAAATGAAGAAATGCAATCAATTAAGTATTAGAGTGCATTATATGCTAATTTAAAATAAATTAGATTAATTTAATGACATCTTCGTTTTTTTTAATGTTTATATTATTATATTTATTATGTATACTTATGTTTATATTTGTTATGTTAAATTTTTTTACATGTAAATATTTTATATTCATTACACAGATGGACACAAGCGGCTGATGGCGTGAATAAAGGTATAAATATTACGTAATTATCTATTTTGGTATTAATTTGAAAGTTGCTTGTTTGTTTTCTTACTTCTTTTACTTGCTTTTCTTTATTTCTCGTGAAAATAATAAATAAAGGCCGAGTCAACGGGATTGGAGTACAACCATCCTCTAGTCGCGCACCAGCAGCATTATTCACTGGGCATTAGTTTTCCAATAAGACATGGAAGCTATGCGTCAAAAAGTGGATCAAATGTCGCAAGAATTTCAAGCAACTCAGGCATTGATCTAAAAATTGTTAAAAAAGAAAAGCAAGAAATGAGCTGCAATTGAGTCTGAGTCTGAGGAGGAGACTGATTCTGACCAGGCTATTTGAATGTTTTAGAGTTGAAGTTAGAGACATGTTTAATTTATGTTGTTTGATTAGTTGGTTGAATTGTTATAAATATTATTGTTCATTTTGTAGTACATATTGGATTTTGGATTGTTATATTATGTTTTTGAATTGTTATATTAGTTTTTTTTTAATTGTTAGGTGTTTGGTTGGCTGTTTTATTTGGCACGTGGTGTAATTAGAAATACAGCACGATTCTGCTTTAAAATGCCCAGATTTGCGACTGAATCAGTCACAAATTTTACCAGGAATTACCTAGATTTGTGATTGATTCAGTCGCAAATTGAAAAACTTAATTAAGATTTACGACTGAATCAGTCGCAAATGGAGAATTTCTGATATTTTTAATTAATTAATAACCAATATTTACGATTGTTTCCGTCAGAATAATTAATTAAAAATTAATTTTAATTTTAATTTTCCGACGGAATCAATCGAAACTTTTTATTTATATTTGGCAAAATGGTCTCCTGGCCACTTAAACTTGCACCCAATTGCCAACTCGGTAAATAAATTTATAATTTTTTCATTTGAACACCTTAACTTGACGGAATAAATACTAATAAACACATCCAATCGAGCGTGTATATCAATTGCGCTTACATGTCAAACGCGTCATATACTAGACCATTTATTGTTTGACACGTCTTTTTTGCGGACCCCACTTTTAAAATTAATTTATCAAAATTTCATTTTATTTTTACTTTTTTCTCCACTCAAACACTCTCCCCTCCCCCCTCCCCCCTACCAAACCAGTAAAAGAAGACACTGCCGGAAAAGCTTCCGACCAAACCCCAAATCCAAAAAATTAGTCAGTTTCATCCATCCTTTTTCTACTTCTCTTCTTATTTCTATTAAATTTAATTAGAAAAACTACACCAGAATGCTCCCCCCACTCTGAAGCCATCGTTGATTTTCTTCTAGAATTCCAAATTTGATTTATGCTTTGTTTTTGCCTAATTCGAAAATCGGCATGCAAGTTTTGGATTCTTAATCTCCCTCCCAACCATACCCTTGACTTCAGTGAAAGAAAAGCTTGGGAGAAAATTGAAGGGCGCTTAGTGACAGTGATATTGTTGGGTTTGATTTGGAAGTAGAACTGTTGGGTTTGATTCAGATGGCTTTCTGAATGATTGGAGTTTTTCTTCTTCAAGTCCCTGCACCTGCACCTGTAAGTTATTTTGCTGAATGTATTCTCAAATTCTCTTAACAACTTGTACCGTGGAAATTCGATATCTTATTTACCATGAAACTTCACCAGAGCATCAGAAAGCTGGATAGGAGCAATGATTCCTGAATTGTGCCGCTTTTCCTTTCCCTTTGGTTCATCTGAATCTATAATGAGAGAAACGGGATTTCATGCTCAAATGGTTAAGTTGTTGAGCTCAATCTCTCTACTGCAGACCTTAGTTGGGGGTTTGCGGACAGTAATCGAGGAAGAAGGGGGAAAGGGTGTACTGGTAAAGAAAGGGATAGGATGGGGGCATTTCTTTCTTTTTAATTTATTATTTTTCCTAATTGTAAAAAAAATTTAATTCAACATTATTGTACTCACGCGCGCTAACTATGTGAGCTTCACGCACATTGTCCATGTCACCTGTGTTCTTGCCACATAAGCATAATCAATGGTCAAAGGTGTTTACTAGTTCACATATTTACGAGTTGAGGTGTTCAAATGGGAAAATTGTAAGCTTATTTACCCGATTGGCAATTCGGGGTGTAAGTTTAAGTGGCGAGAAGGCCATTTTGCCTTTTATATTTACGTTTTTTTAAACTCTAGCCAGCGACTGAATCAGTCGCGTAAATTTGCGACTGATTCGGTCGCAAATGGCTTAATTTCAAATGTCCTCGTATTTTCAGTTTGCGACGGAATCCGTTGCAAATTTTCGACTGATTCTGTCGTAAATATATTGCGACCTCGTGTTTTCCGACTAACACTTTTCAGTCGCAAATCGGTCGAAAAATACGATTTTCGATCGATTTGCGACTGATTTGACAGTCACAAGTTTGCTAGTTTTTTAGAGTGAAAGAGAGAAAGTAAAATTTCAACTTCCGTTCCATGTTATGAAGCATTTATAGGCGTTTATTTAGACATAAATTTGGTTCAACGTTTTTTGGTTTTTTTGAAGTTGTGTCTAAAAAAATAGGTTTTTAGAAGTTGCAGTTATTTTTGGACATGCATTTTACTTGGAAAAAATTAAAGTTTTATGTGAAAGAAAATTTTTCAACCAAAAATTGCCCAAACCACTTTTTAGAACTTGAAACTTTTTCTTCAATTCTTTTAAGAAACTGATCAAATTCTATAAACGAATTATATTTCGTTTAAAAAAAATAAAGAACAACCTATATCCAAATGCTTGCGAGCTTAATTTCCGGGTTCTCCATTTAGGAAACTTTTGTAGTTGCCTCCATAAATTTAGTTTCCAATTATTTGGTAGTTAACATATTCAAGTTAATAAAAGGCAGTAGAGACATTTTATGCTTTATATTAAAACTTTTCCTACAAAAATAGACATATTTGGTCATATATGTTATAAATATATATTATATTATGGATGTTCATTTAGTACTCCGTTGTAAATAAGCTTCTTGAAGAAGCTTATCCATATGAGACTCTGCCGTAAATATGTTTATCTATTTAGTACTCTATTGGAAATAAGCCTCCTGAAGAAGCTTATCACTTCGGTACTCGGTTATGGATAAACATTACCCACGGTAGAAGATTATCCATACCGGGTACAATAAGCTTATCCTTTCGATACTCCGTTATAGATAAACATTAACCCCGGTAGAAGATTATCCATACCGGGTACAATAAGCTTATCCTTTCGATGCTCCATTATGGATACACATTACCCCCGATAGAAGATTATCCATACCGGGTACAATAAGCTTATCCTTTCGATACTCCATTATGGATAAATATTATTCCCGGTAGAAGATTATCCATACCTGGTACATAAGCTATCCTTCGGTCTCCGTTATGGATAAACATTACCCCCAGCTGAAGATTATTTATATATGGTACAGTAGCAGCTTACACAGCAGCTTGCAGTAGCAGCTTACACAACAACTTGCTTTCTTCTATAAATAGAGGAGATTTCAGTTTATTATGTACATGAATTTGAAGTTGAATAATAAATCTCTCTCTCTCTACTTGTTTTCGGTTTCTTTACTTTAAAGTCTTTATTTTATAATACATTATCAGCACGAGACTCTGCCATTTTTGCACTTACTTCGAATTTAATTTCTATTTCAGTGTTCATCTCCGATGTAAGGCGACACTCTTACATCCGTGGTTAGATCTTGTTCATTCCGAGCATCATAAGGCAGATTATACCCTTGAGGTGGTGAGCTTTTCTTCTTGGCGGTAGAGATATGGATGTCACTTACGTCTGGAGTGGCCAAATTTATGTAAAGTAACTTGAGTCTTTTGCTTATATTTTGTTTAATATCTTTATCATCGCTTGCTTGGTTATATGCTACCTATTTTGGTATTTATTTTCGTCATCCTAATTATCTTAATAAAGGATTATAAAGTGGGTAACATTGTTAGATCCACTTAAACTCCAGCAGAGTTTGCAAGAAATATATAACCACCAGAAGTGGTTATATTTTGTATATCTCATTGTAACTAAATTTTGTTATCACCAGAAGTGGTATATGCCTATAACCACCAGAAGTGATAATTTAGGGTTTCTATGGTTACAATTGAAGATGAGTTAGAGAAAATTTCTCTATATTACTTAAATGCTTCGATTTGCTCCTAAAGTAGCAATATATTAAAAGAGGTTCTAAGCCGTCACACAATTTGGTGTGATAAATGCACGTTCAAATAATTATGTTCCGTCCCTGAAGGATGAGAACTTTTGATAAATACTAATCCATTCCTGAAGTGAATGTGGCAATATTAATAAAACTCATAAATATGAACGCGCTTTTGATGTGAATATATTACAATTCACCTCCAGAAGAGGTAATATGATTGAGGGAATATATACTCAATATTTCGTATTTTAAATTTGCTCATGAAGAAGTAACAAAATTGAATTTTTCTCATGAACCAGGAAAATATTATGAAACTGTGTCTTTCTGGGCTTAAACAAATAATAAGCTATTCAAAGCTATTTTTGAAGAACATTTTCATTCCCTGGAGTGAATGAAGAAATACCACAACTCACCTCCTGAAGAGGTAGAATTAAAAGATATAAATCTTATTTTTGTGGCATAAAGATCATTTTTGCACGTACCCGTTGTACGTAAAATATCTTGGAAAATTTTATTATATATCATTCCAAGGCAAAAGTATTCTTGTAGAATGCTTTCTACTACGACCACATTAATATGTTATGGTTAGTTATCGAGTTCCCCGAAATAACAACTCATGTATCTTTCCCTGAAGGATGTAATGACTATGTGGTTACCGGTTTGACATAACATATTCAGATATTAATGGCGTTTCTCCCTGAAGGAGATATTTGTCACAAAGTTGGTGGTAAAAATACTGAAATTCTTAATTTCTTACATTTATAAATTTAGAATTGTCTTTATATTGTCAATTTGATTATGATTTCTCTCATGACACTAGAAGTGTCTGTGCACTATTTGGTAGTACAAAATTATCAAAAGCTCCTGAAGAGCTAACTGTTTGTCTAAAAGACACATGATACAAGTAGTGTCTGAATAATATTTGATTGTGAAAAATAAATTGAAGGCTCCCGAAGAACTTATATGCAAATCTGTCATTCATATAATATGATTGTGGTCAAAACTTATGTTGTAGTAAACCCGAAGTTTACTAATACAACCGGCTATCATATTGAGACTACAAATGATTGGAAGATTGAAAATCTTCACGTTTCCACAATCATAGGGGGTAAAATAATATGTATATGAGAAGTTACCCGCCTTATATCTTCAATTTGTACTACATCATGTATCATAGTAAACCAGAAGTTTACTAATGCAAAAGTTTATGCCATAGTAAACTAGAAGTTTACTAAGAGATAGCATATGCCATGATAAACTTGAAGTTTTCATTTGCCATTTTCAAATGAGCTATTTGAGAATTCTGATAAGCATATACTGAAGAACCAAAAGATTCTTCAAGAATTCTCTTGTGCTGCTTGTTCTCATAATAAATTAGTTATACCGGCTAAAGTTGGGACTAAGACCCCTGAATTCGGGAATATATAAAAGGTGAATATGGGCCCATTCACCTATCATGTGAACCACTTATAGATGCATATATAAGATGGTTACATGTGTGTTCATTGTCAACCTGTAGTTTGGCATTTGAAATTGCTTTTCTCAACTAAGAGCATAACATTCAGATTATGAAATCAAGACAGTTCATCTTGATAATGCTGGTTTATATCCAAGCTGGTTTAGCATTGAATACCTCCTATTAATGGCTAAACCATTGCTTTTGAGAACAAAGCTTCATGTGTTGGTCTAAGATTTTTTAAATTGCATATAGCAGCAGTTGTATGCATCAGACCAACAATATATGATAAGTCCTCCTCACAATTGGTTTAGGATCAGAAACCAAATATTTTTACTGTCTTTTGATGTGTGGTATATGATTAATTTCTCTACCATAATGCACAAAGATATGTTTCCCAAAGAAGATTGGGGATATATGTTAGTTTTTCTAACATTTGGAGGATGGAATAAACAGCTGAAAAATATGCTATATGAATCGAATTATCATTAATATGATCCTCACTTAGAAGATAATTCAAATAAAATGCCAGAAGCATTTGCTAATCCAAAATTAAATATCATATTTCAGCTGCAAATGCTCCTATTAAAATTAAAGTCCCTAAAGGATAGAGTTTACTGTACGCATGAAGCGTGGTAGACCAATCGGTTCCAAAGGTAACAAGCCTTGAAAAATGATAGGAGATAATGATCAAAATAATCATAATGAGGAGGAAATAAGCTCTAGAAGAGCCCACAACATAACATTTCATGAAACTCCAGAAGAAGTTCAGGTACCTGAAAACTAAAGAAAACGTGATGAGTTCTCAACAAG
>NW_017682967.1:4243-9081 GCF_001879085.1 Nicotiana attenuata | reverse complement strand
TGATGTCCCTAAGACAGCTTTCCGCACTCGGTACGGGCATTATGAGTTTTTGGTCATGTCATTTGGGTTGACCAATGCCCCAGCAGCATTTATGGAGTTGATGAACCGAGTGTTCAGACCTTACTTGGACCTGTTCGTGATAGTCTTTATTGATGATATTCTAGTGTACTCCCGCAGCCAGGAGGAGCACGAGCAGCACCTCAGAGTGGTTCTTCAGACTCTGAAGGATAGTCAGTTATACGCTAAGTTCTCGAAGTGCGAGTTCTGGTTGAGTTCGGTTGCATTTCTGGGTCATGTCGTATCAGCAAAGGGTATTCAGGTGGACCCGAAGAAGATTGAGGCAGTCAAGAACTAGCCTCGACCAGCATCAGCGACTGAGATTCGGAGTTTCTTGGGGTTAGCAGGTTATTACCGCCGGTTCGTAGAGGGATTTTCATCCATAGCAGCCCCGATGACCAGATTGACCCAGAAGGGCGCCCAGTTCAGATGGTCAGACGAGTGTGAGGAGAGCTTTCAAAAGCTCAAGACAGCTCTGACTACGGCACCGATATTGGTTTTGCCCACAGGCTCAGGGCCTTATACAGTTTATTGTGATGCTTCCCGTATTGGGCTTGGTGCGGTATTGATGCAGGATGGCAGAGTCATTGCTTATGCTTCGAGGCAGTTGAAGATCCACGAGAAGAACTATCCGGTTCATGATCTAGAGTTGGCAGCCATAGTTCATGCTTTGAAGATTTGGAGGCATTACCTATATGGTGTGACGTGTGAGGTGTACACCGATCACAAGAGTCTGCAGTACTTGTTCAAGCAGAAGGAGTTGAACTTGAGGCAGAGGAGGTGGTTGGAGCTACTGAAGGATTATGATGTCACTATCTTATACCACCCGGGTAGGCCAATGTGGTGGCCGATGCATTGAGTAGGAAGTCCGCCAGCATGGGTAGTCTTGCTTATGTTCCGGTCAGCCAGAGACCGCTTGCTTTGGATATTCAGGCCCTGGCCAATCGATTTGTGAGGTTGGACATTTCTGAGCCTAGCAGAGTGTTAGCTTGTACGGTCGCTCGTTCTTCATTATTGGAGCGTATCCGTGATCGGCAGTTTGATGGTCCCCATTTGTGTGTCCTGAGAGACACGGTGCAGTGTGGAGGTGCCACGAAGGTGACCTTAGATGATGATGGTGTTTTGAGGTTGCAGGGGCAAGTTTGTGTGCCCAATGTCGATGGGATTCGAGAGTTGATCTTAGCGGAGGCCCATAGTTCTCGGTATTCTATTCAACCGGGCGCCCCGAAGATGTATCAGGACTTGCGGCAGCATTATTGGTGGCGTAGGATGAAGAAAGATATTGTTGTATATGTGGCTCGATGTTTGAACTGTCAGCAGGTTAAGTATGAGCATCAGAGGCCTGGTGGTTTGTTTCAGAGGATTGAGCTTCCCGAGTGGAAGTGGGAGAGGATTACCATGGATTTCGTTACTGGACTTCCGATGACTCGGAAGAAGTTTGATGCTATTTGGGTCATTGTTGATAGGCTGACCAGTCAGCGCATTTTATTCCTGTTGCAGCCACTTATTCATCGGAGAGGTTAGCTGAGACCTACATCCGAGAGATTGTTCGCCTCCATGGGGTGCCGGTATCTATCATTTCGGACCGGGGTACGCAGTTCACCTCGCGCTTCTGGAGAGCAGTTCAGTAGGAGTTGGGCACCCAGGTTCAGTTGAGCACATCATTCCATCCTGAGAGGGACGGCCAGTCCGAGAGGACTATTCAGATATTGGAGGATATGCTCCGAGCCTGTGACATTGATTTTGGAGACTCGTGGGACCAGTTTTTGCCTTTAGCTGAGTTCGCCTACAACAACAGCTACCAGTCCAGCATTCAGATGGCTCCTTATGAGGCATTGTATGGTAGGCGATGTCGGTCTCCGGTTAGGTGGTTTGAGCCGGGAGAGACTCGGTTATTGAGTACAGATTTAGTTCAAGAGGCCTTAGATAAGGCCAAGATCATTCAGGAGAGGCTTCGTTCAGCTCAGTCTAGGCAGAAGAGTTATGCGGACCGTAAGGTTCGAGATGTAGCTTTCATGATTGGTGAGCGGGTATTGCTCCGAGTGTCGCCTATGAAGGGCGTGATGAGATTTGGGAAGAAGGGCAAGCTTAGCCCTAGGTACATCGGCCTGTTTGAGATTCTTGATCGAGTGGGTGAGGTGGCTTATAGACTTGCGTTGCCACCTAGCTTATCAGCCGTGCACCCAGTTTTCCATGTATCTATTCTTCGTAGGTATCACGGCGATCCTACCCTTGTGTTAGACTTCAGTACTGTCCAGTTGGACAAGGGCTTATCATATGAGGAGGAGCCGGTAGCTATTCTAGACCGGCAGGTTTGTCAGTTGAGGTCTAAGAGTTTTCCTTCTGTTCGTGTTCAGTGGAGAGGTTAGCCTCCTGAGGCATCGACCTGGGAGTCCAAGTCTGATATACGGAGCCGCTATCCTCACCTATTTCCCGACTCAGGTACTTCTTTCTTTTGTCCGTTTGAGGACGAACGGTTGTTTTAGAGGTGGACAATGTGACGACCCAAAGGGTCATCACCTGCATTCCTACTCACTCTGTATTTCTGAGGCCGTGAAAACCTCACTTGGGGGTTGCCTCGAGTTTGTGTGGCGCAGTCCGGGCGTGTAGCCGGAACGTTTAAATATGAATTTGTGAGGAAAATAATAAAATTTTGATGTTTTCATTGATTTAAGTTTGACTTCGGTCAACGTTTTGGATAAACGGACCCGGACTCGTGATTCGACAGTCCCGGAGGGTCCGTAGGAAAATATGAGACTTGGGGGCGTGCCCGGAATCAAATTCCGAGGTCCCGAGTCCGAGGAATGAATTTTTACGTGAAATTATTTTCTGAAAATAATTAAAGAATTGGAAAGTGTTAATTGTTTAGAAGACTGTGCTTTTGGGCTCGTATTTTGGTTCCGACGCCCGGCACAAGTCTTAAATATGAGTTAAGCAATTGCTGTGAAGTTTGGTTAGATTTGGACGTTATTTGACGTGTTTTGAGATAGAAGCAGTAAAATTTGATGTTTCATGGAACTTGGAAGGAAATCATGGGTCTTGAGGCCTAATTTGATGTTATTATGGCGATTTGATCTCACGGATAAGTTCGTAGGATATTTTTGGAGTTATGTGCATGTCTGGTTTGGAGCTCCGAGGGCTCGGGTGAGTTTTGAGTGGACCCCGGGAGGGTCTTAGACTTAAAAGTATCAGAAATTTGCAGGTCCAGGTGTTGCAGGCCCCCAGCGCGGCCGCGGTCATTTCCGCGCGGTCCGCGCTTGAAGCCGCGCGGCCGCGGTGCATTTTTGCGCGGTCTGCGTGGCTAGGTTTAGAGGGCCAGTAGTCCTAGGTCGCCCAGCGCGGCCGCGCACCAAATCAGTGCGGTCCACGCTGGGTAGGTACAGAGAGTGGACTCCCCACCCTTCCCCGGCGCGGCCGCGGGGCATTTTTGTACTGTCCGCGCCGGGTCTCCAGTACAGTATATAAAGTCGGGATTTTCAGTCATTTTTCACTTTTTCAAAACCCAAAACATAAGAGGCGATTTTCCAAACGATTCTACTTCTTCAAAACGATTGATTCGAGCGGTTTGGTGGCGGATTCGAGGGGTAAAGCTATATTAGAGGATTGAGTTGAGTTTGGAGCATTCGAGGTAAGTGTTTGATCTAATTTTGGCTTGAAGGAATAGGATTAGAGTGTCATTATTTGCTAATTGCTAAATGATCGAGTACGGTGTATAAGCATGGTGACTAGTATCTATACACCGGTGTCTAGCATGACCGTGGGTCCTTGTTTGCACATATTCCTGATATTTTTTAGGCTCTTCTATGCTTATTGATGAATTCTACATAATGTGAAGAGTTTGAGGATTGGTTATGAATGGTAAATTCTTTGGAGCGTTGGTTCGAACAATAAAAAATACTATTGAGTAATAAATGAAAGAAATGGAAAGAGATATGATTGATCCCTTGCCGGGATGGTTTTAGTATATTGATTATCTCCCTTGCCGGGATGTGAAAGTTGTTGTTGTTACTCCCTTGCCGGGATTTAGCTATTTAATTGTGTTATCCCTTGCCGGGACATTTCTTATTATCTGCTTATTCCCTCGCCCGTTTGGTTGTGATTGTTGTTTGGGTGAGGAAGAGTGATAATGCACGAAGGGTCATTCCGTGCCATGTTTTGATTATATTTGCACGAAGGGTCATTCCGTGCCATGTTTTGATTATTTATGCACGAAGGGACATTCCGTGCTCTGATTTGACTATAACTGCACGAAGGATCATTCCGTGCCATGAAATGAGAGTTATGTGAGGAAAAGCACGAAGGGTGATGCCGTGCATTCTATTTGATTGTTTTTGGTGAGACTGAGAGTAAAAGCACGAAGGTTGATGCCGTGCAACTGTTGATTCTCCTGTTTTTTGTAAATTATTGTTATTGCCCTGTTTCTTACTTAAGTTGATGACTTTATATCCGGTTTGTACTCCCCCCATAGCATGCTTCCCTCCCTAGTTAACTGTTTAATTTTGGTATTCTTTCCTTTATTGCATATATATATATATTGAACTGCACAGGTTGACTTGGTAGTCCTGTCTAGCCTCGTCACTACTTCGCTGGGGTTAGGCCAGGCACTTACCAGCACATGGGGTCGTTGTGCTGATGCTACACTTCTGTGCTTTTTGCACAAATTACGGTACCGGAGCAGCTCTTGGACCACAGCAGTAGTTGATCGGGAGCCATCTTCAGTCCAGGGACTTACGAGGTAGCCTAGCTGGCGTTCGCAGGCCGAAGTCCCTTTCCATATTTTC
>NW_017682967.1:0-3941 GCF_001879085.1 Nicotiana attenuata | reverse complement strand
TGGAGACCAATGGGGTCGACTTCGCCACCTTTTGGCTTGCAGGATCCGCCAAGACTTGGTGGAGGGACTATTGTTTATCTAGACCAGCAGGGTCGCCAGCATTGACATGGGATCAGTTTGCAGAGTTGTTTTTGGAAAAGTTCTCCCATTTACTCAACGAGAGGCTCTCCGCAGGCAGTTCGAGCGCCTCCAACAGGGCACTATGACAGTCACGCAGTATGAGACTCGGTTCATTGATTTGGCACGCCATGCTATTGTTATACTCCCCACAGAGCGAGAGAGGGTACAGAGGTTTATTGATGGATTGATTCAGCCGATCCGTCTCCAGATGGCTATGGGAGCTGGTAGTGAGATTTCTTTTCAGGAGGCGGCCAATGCGGCCCGTAGAGTGGAGATGGCTCTGGCACGAGGAGGTGGTCAGGTGTCGGATAAGAGGCCTCGTCATTCTGGTAGGTTAAGTGGTACCTCGTCTGGAGGTAGGGATTCTTATGGTAGAGTCCATTCACCGAGACCCTTTCAGTCAGCACTCCAGGTTTCTCATGGTACTCCAGGCGGTGGTGGTTCTCAGCAGCATTTTTCTGATCAGCAGCCCATCAGTGCACCGCCACTTCAGAGTTTCCGGGGAGGACATTCAGGTCGACAGGGCCAGCAGTCTCAGCAGCCGAGAGTTTGTTATGGTTGTGGTGACCCGAGTCACATTGTCAGATTTTGCCCTCGAGCCTCGGGTAGTTCTCAGCAGCAGGGTCCTCGTCCCATGATTCAGGCACCAGGTGATACACAGCTTGCCCAGCCAGCTAGAGGCGGGGGTAGGGATCATAGAGGTGGAGGTAGAGACCGTAGAGGTGGAGCTCGGACCGGCAAAGGTAGGGGTCAGCCAGTAGCGGATCGTCCCAGAGACATGGTTCAGGGAGGTGGGGCCCAGCCCCGGTGTTACGCTTTGCCAGGCAGGCCAGAGGCTGAGTCTTCAGATGCTGTTATTACAGGTACTATTCTGGTCTGTGATAGGGATGCCTCAGTGCTATTTGACCCTGGGTCTACATATTCCTATGTGTCGTCTTATTTTGCACCCTACCTGGCTATTCCTAGTGATGCCTTGGGTATCCCTATTTATGTATCTACACCGGTGGGTGATTCTATAGTGGTCGACCGAGTTCATCATTCCTGTGTTGTAGTGTTTGAGGGTCTTGAGACCCGTTTTGATTTATTGCTTTTAGACATGGTAGATTTCGACGTTGTATTAGGGATGGATTGGTTGTCCCCGTATCATGCTATCTTAGATTGTCACGCCAAGACCGTGACCTTGGCTTTGCCAGATTTGCCCCGATTGGAGTGGAGAGGGACCTCAGGTCATGCCACCCGCAGTGTTATCTCATATGTGAAGGCTCGACGCATGGTCGAGAACGGGTGTTTAGCTTATCTGGCGTATGTTCGTGATTCCAGCACGGAGGTTCCTTCTATTGACTCTGCTCCTATTGTTCGGGAGTTCCCCGAGGTTTTCCCTTCAGACCTGCCGGGTATGCTGCCCGACAGGGATATTGATTTCTGTATTGATTTGGCCCCAGGCACGCAGCCCATTTTTATTCCGTCGTATCGCATGGCCCCGCCAGAGTTGAAGGAGTTAAAGGACCAGTTGCAAGACTTGCTAGAGAAGGGTTTTATCAGGCCTAGTGTTTCCCCTTGGGGTGCGCCGGTGTTATTTGTGAAGAAGAAGGATGGATCGCTGAGGATGTGCATTGATTACCGGCAATTGAACAAGGTGACGATAAAGAACAAGTATCCACTGCCGAGGATTGATGATTTGTTTGACCAGATTCAGGGTGCGAAGGTGTTTTCAAAGATAGACTTGAGATCTGGCTACCATTAGCTGAGGATTAGGGCGTCTGATGTCCCTAAGACAGCTTTCCGCACTCGGTACGGGCATTATGAGTTTCTGGTCATGTCATTTGGGTTGACCAATGCGCCGGCCGCATTTATGGAGTTGATGAATCGAGTGTTCAGACCTTACTTGGACTTGTTCGTGATAGTCTTTATTGATGATATTCTAGTGTACTCCCGCAGCCAGGAGGAGCACGAGCAGCACCTCAGAGTGGTTCTTCAGACTCTGAAGGATAGTCAGTTATATGCTAAGTTCTCGAAGTGCAAGTTCTGGTTGAGTTCGGTTGCATTTCTGGGTCATGTCGTATCAGCAGAGGGTATTCAGGTGGACCCGAAGAAAATTGAGGCAGTCAAGAACTAGCCTCGACCAGCATCAGCGACTGAGATTCGGAGTTTCTTGGGGTTAGCATGTTATTACCGCCGGTTCGTAGAGGGATTTTCATCCATAGCAGCCCCGATGACCAGGTTGACCCAGAAGGGCGCCCAGTTCAGATGGTCAGACGAGTGTGAGGAGAGCTTTCAAAAGCTCAAGACAGCTCTGACTACGGCACCGATATTGGTTTTGCCCACAGGTTCAGGGCCTTATACAGTTTATTGTGATGCTTCCCGTATTGGACTTGGTGCAGTATTGATGCAGGATGGCAGAGTCATTGCTTATGCTTCGAGGCAGTTGAAGATCCACGAGAAGAACTTTCCGGTTCATGATCTAGAGTTGGCAGCCATAGTTCATGCTTTGAAGATTTGGAGGCATTACCTATATGGTGTGACGTGTGAGGTGTACACCGATCACAAGAGTCTTCAGTACTTGTTCAAGCAAAAGGAGTTGAATCTGAGGCAGAGGAGGTGGTTGGAGTTGCTGAAGGATTATGATGTTACTATCTTATACCACCCGGGTAAGGCCAATGTGGTGGCCGACGCATTGAGTAGGAAGTCCGCCAGTATGGGTAGTCTTGCTTATATTCCGGTCAGCCAGAGACCGCTTGCTTTGGATATTCAGGCCTTGGCCAATCGATTTGTGAGGTTGGACCTTTCTGAGCCTAGCAGAGTGTTAGCTTGTACGGTCGCTCGTTCTTCATTATTGGAGCGTATCCGTGATCGGCAGTTTGATGGTCCCCATTTATGTGTCCTGAGAGACACGGTGCAGCGTGGAGGTGCCACGAAGGTGACCTTAGATGATGATGGTGTTTTGAGGTTGCAGGGGCAAGTTTGTGTGCCCAATGTCGATGGGATTCGAGAGTTGATCTTAGCGGAGGCCCATAGTTCTCGGTATTCTATTCAACCGGGCGCCCCGAAGATGTATCAGGACTTGCGGCAGCATTATTGGTGGCGTAGGATGAAGAAAGATTGTTGCATATGTGGCTCGATGTTTGAACTGTCAGCAGGTTAAGTATGAGCATCAGAGGCCTGGTGGTTTGTTTCAGAGGATTGAGCTTCCCGAGTGGAAGTGGGAGAGGATTACCATGGATTTCGTTACTGGACTTCCGTTGACTCGGAAGAAGTTTGATGCTATTTGGGTCATTGTTGATAGGCTGACCAAGTCAGCGCATTTCATTTCTGTTGCAGCCACTTATTCATCGGAGAGGTTAGCTGAGATCTACATCCGAGAGATTGTTCGCCTTCATGGGGTGTCGGTATCTATCATTTCGGACCGGGGTACGCAGTTTACCTCGCGCTTCTGGAGAGCAGTTCAGCAGGAGTTGGGCACCCAGGTTCAGTTGAGCACAGCGTTCCATCCTCAGACGGACAGCCAGTCCGAGAGGACTATTCAGATATTGGAGGATATGCTCCGAGCCTGTGTCATTGATTTTGGAGGCTCGTGGGATCAGTTTTTGCCTTTAGCAGAGTTCGCCTACAACAACAGCTACCAGTCCAGCATTCAGATGGCTCCATATGAGGCGTTGTATGGTAGGCGATGTCGGTCTCCAGTCGGATGGTTTGAGCCGGGAGAGGCTCGGCTATTGGGTACAAATTTAGTTCAGGAGGCCTTGGATAAGGTCAAGATCATTCAGGACAAGCTTCGTTCGGCTCAATCGTGGCAAAAGAGTTATGCGGATCGTAAGGTTCGA
>NW_017682966.1:0-9084 GCF_001879085.1 Nicotiana attenuata | reverse complement strand
GTGTTATCGATGTCCGTTTGAGATACCGAGTCAAGGACTAGCTCCGTATGGTGATTCTGGAGTTGGGAGCGCGATCGGAAGTGAATTCGGAGGTCCGTGGGTCATTTAGGAGTCATTTGGCTAAAGATAGAAATTTGAAGGTTTTTGAGAAGTTTGACCGGAAGTGGACTTTTTGATATCGGGGTCGGAATCCGATTTCGGAGGTTGGAGTAGGTCCCTAATGTCAAATATGACTTGTGCGCAAAATTTGAAGTCAATCGGACGTGATTTGATAGGTTTAAACATCGAAAGTAGAAGTTTGAAATTCTAAAGTTCATAAAGCTTGGATTGGAGGTCGATTCTGGGTCTTAGCGTTGTTTGATATGATTTGAGGCCTCGAACAAGTCCGTAATACTGGTTGTTATGATTGGTTGGGGTTCCGGGGGCCTCGGGTGGATCCCGGGTGGTTAACGGATCGAAAATAGAATTTTGAGAGGTGCTAAAGCTGCTGTTTCTGTCATAACCGCACCTGCGGTTGGGGGACCGCAGATGCGAGACCGCAGAAGCGGTCCATCTACCACAGAAGCGGCCCAAGGACAGGCAGCCCAAGACCGCAGATGCGGCCCTAAATCCGCAGGAGCGGAACCGCAGGAGCGGAACCGCAGAAGCGGTGGGCCTATCCGCAGAAGCGGCCCAGACCGCAGAAGCGGTCTTCTTTCCGCAGAAGCGCCAATCGCAGGTGCGGCCCAGGACCTCTCATGCGGAAACCGCAGGAGGCAGTGGCCTTCATTTATTTGGGCTCTAGGCCATTTTTGTTCATTTTCACTCATTTCTTGGGCGATTTTGGAGCTCTTGGAGGGGTGATTCCGCCAATCATTTGTGAGGTAAGTTATTTTTAATTAATGTGAGTTTAATACTTGATTTTTGGGTAGATTAACACATAAAAATTTGTGAAAATCATGGGGATAGAGTAAAACCTAGAGTTTTGTTAAAAGCAAGGTTCAACCACGAAATTTATTGTAGAATGATGTAGAAATCGTATATTCTTGATCCTTAGGTTATAAAGAACAACTTCCTTCGAAAAATTTAGGAATCCGGGCACGTGGGCCCGGGGTCGGATCTTAGGAAAATTGTGTTTAAGGGTGGGAAATTGCTTAAATAGCTAGAATATGATCTTGTAAGCTTATATTGACTAGTTCCTATATCGTTTATCTAGTTTTGAATTGTTCGGCTCCAATTTGAGGATTCGGGTTCATTCTTGATATTGGAAGTGCACATTGGAGCGAGGTGAGTCTCCTTTCTAACCTTGTAAGAGGGAATTGTCCCCATAGGTGAAATAATTGATTATGTGTTCCTATTTGTGGGGGCTACGTACGCACGAGGTGACGAGAGTCCGTGCGTAGCTACTAATATGTGTATGTCCGGGTAGTCTAGGACCCAAAAGCATGCTATACTTAGGATATCTGTAGCTTTATTGATAGTTGAATTTCTTAAATCCTATCGAATTGGTAAATGAATTTCTAAGGGAATTGAACTTCATTCCTTAAATCGTTAAAAGAGAATTGGCTTTTATTTTGATAAGTGATCCCCGATAAATTCTTAAATTGTAGTTTGAGCATGTACTTCTACGTGTACCTACGTTGCATGTATGATTCGCGAGCGGGGTAATAGATACATCTATGGTTCGCGCCATTCGACCCTCTAGCAGTGGCCAATTTAAATATTGTTGGATCGGGCCGTACGTCCTCGGCATGAGTTGCGCATGCTTGTATTGCTTGCTGTGATAGTTGTTGATACTAATATCTGCTTTCCCCGACTTGAGAAAATGGTCAATTAATGGATTATGAATCCGGAGATATTAAATAAAAAGGAACTTCCACCTGTTTAGTGACTCATCTGAATTTTACTGTTGTTCTTAATAAATCCGTGAGTCATCGCATTAATAATATTATTACTGGACCTTTAGTAAGTATCGAAGTTTCCATCTCGTCTCTACTTCTTCGAGATTAGGCGGGATACTTATTGAGTACATGTTGTTTTGTACTCATACTACACTTCTGTGCATTTTTGTTGCACAGGCACATGCGCCACTAATGGCTTATCAGGCGTAGCAGCATGATTGACACGGAGACTAGGTGAGATGTATTTCCTCGAGGCGACCCGCAGCTAGTATAGTCTCTCACAGGATTTTATTTACTTTCTGTCCAATTGTATTCCGGACAGCTGTTGTACTTTATTCGAGTGTTTCTTAGAAATTGCTCATGCACTTGTGACACCGGGTTCTGGGATGGTTGTAAAGTATTTTGTATCAACTGCTTATTATTTAATTTGACTTGAGACGATTATCTTTTAAATTGGTAAATTTAAAGAAAAGTCATAGTTTTCAAAAGTATTGAAGTGATAATTTAATTAAGTATTTTGGGTTGGCTTGTCTGACAATGGTGTCCGGCGCCATCACGACCTTTAGTGGAATTTGGGTCGTGACAACATGGTATCAGAGCACTAGGTTCCTAGGGTCTCACGAGTCATGAGCAAGTCTACTAGAGTTTCGCAGATCAGTGCGGAGACGTCTATACTTATCTTCGGGAGGCTACAGGACCGTTAGGAGTACTTCCCTTCTTGATTCCTCATCGTGCGATTTGATTCCCGGAGGCTTATGCCCCTGTTTCCTTCCTACTCAATCCTACGCGACGCAAACCGCTTGTTATAAATCGAGAATGGAAGAATTGTAATGGTACTACCGAGGTGGTGCGGGATGTTTCTCCCTACACAGTTTTCTGAGCTATTACGTCGTCTTGTGGAAGGATATCCTGTCATTTCAGCTCAGTAGCGGTACTTCTGAGAGCTCTGAACGGGTTGTCATGATGCTATGAACGATTGTTCCGCAGTATTGATATAATGGTAGGACGTTTGCCTACGTGTCGGGGCAGTGAATGACTTGAAGGGAAGGTTACTTGGTGCATTGCAGTGTTATCAATGTCCGTTTGAGATACCAAGTCAGGGAGTAGCTCCGTATGGTGATTCTGGAGTTGGGAGCGCAATCGGAAGTGAATTCGGAGGTCCGTGGGTCATTTTGGAGTCATTTCGCTAAAGATTAAAATTTGAAGGTTTTTGAGATGCTTGACCGGAAGTGGACTTTTTGATATCGGGGTCGGAATCCGATTCCGGAGGTTGGAGTAGGTCCGTAATGTCAAATATGACTTGTGCGCAAAATTTGAAGTCAATCGGACGTGATTTGATAGGTTTAAACATCGAAAGTAGAAGTTTGAAATTCAAAAGTTCATAAAGCTTGGATTGGAGGTCGATTCTTGGTCTTAGCGTTGTTTGATATGATTTGAGTCCTTGAACAAGTCCGTAATGTGTTTTGGGACTGGTGGTATGATTGGTTGGGGTTCCGGGGGCCTCGGGTGGATCCCGGGTGGTTAACGGATCGAAAATGGAATTTTGAGAGGTGCTGAAGCTGCTGCTTCTGTCATAACCGCACCTGCGGTTGCGGGACCGCAGATGTGAGACCGCAGAAACGGTCCATCTACCACTGAAGCGGCCTAAGGCCAGGCAGCCCAAGACTGCAGATGCGGCCCTAAATCCGCAGGAGCGGAACCGTAAAAGCGGTGGGCCTGTCCGCAGAAGCGGCCCAGACCGCAGAGGCGGTCTTCTTTCCGCAGAAGCGCCAATCGCAGGTGCGGCCCAGGACCGCACATGCGGAAACCGCAGGAGGCAGTGGCCTTCATTTATTCGGGCTCTAGGCCATTTTTGTTCATTTTCACTCATTTCTTGGGCGATTTTGTTGCTCTTGGAGGGGTGATTCCACCTAGCATTTGTGAGGTAAGTTATTTCTAATTAATGTGAGTTTAATACTTGAGTTTTGGGTAGATTAACACATAAAAATTTGTGAAAATCATGGGGATAGAGTAAAACCTAGGGTTTTGTTAAAAACAAGGTTCAACCACGAAATTTGTTGTAGAATGAAGTAGAAATCGTATATTCTTGATCCTTAGGTTATAAAGAACAACTTCCTTCGAAAAATTTAGGAATCCGGACATGTGGGCCCGGGATCGGATCTTAGGAAAATTGTGTTTAAGGGTGGGAAATTGCTTAAATAGCTAGAATTTGATCTTGTAAGGTTATATTGACTAGTTCCTACCTTGTTTATCTAGTTTTGAATCGTTCGGCTCCAATTTGAGGATTCGGGCTCATTCTTGATATTGGAAGTGCACATTGGAGCGAGGCGAGTCTCCTTTCTAACCTTGTAAGAGGGAATTGTCCCCATAGGTAAAATAATGGATTATGCGTTCCTATTTGTGGGGGATAATTACGCAAGAGGTGACGAGAGTCCATGCGTAGCTACTAATATGTGTTAGTCCGGGTAGTCTAGGACCCAAAAGCATGCTATACTTGGGATATTTGTAATTTTATTGATAGTTGAATTTCTTAAATCCTATCGAATTGGTAAATGAATTTCTAAGGGAATTGAACTTCATTCCTTAAATCGTTAAAAGAGAATTGGCTTTTATTTTGATAAGTGATCCCCGATAAATTCTTAAATTGTAGTTTCAGCATGTACTTCTACGTGTACCTGCGTCGCATGTATGATTCGCGAGCAGGGTGATTGTTTATTTAAATTTGACCGCGTCGCATGTATGATTCGCGAGCGGGGTAATAGATACATCTATGGTTCACGCCATTCGACCCTCTGGCAGTGCACAGTTTAAATATTATTGGATCGGGCCGTACGTCCTCGGCATGAGTTGCGCATGCTTGTATTGCTTGCTGTGATAGTTGTTGATACTAATATCTGCTTTCCCCGACTTGAGAAAATTGTCAATTAATGGATTATGAATCCGGAGACATTAAATAAAAAGGAATTTCCACCTGTTTAGTGACTCATTTGAATTTTTACTGTTGTTCTTAATAAATCCGTGAGTCATCGCATTAATAATATTATTATTGGACCTTTAGTAAGTATCGAAGTTGCCATCTCGTCTCTACTTCTTCGAGATTAGGTGGAATACTTACTGAGTACACGTTGTTTTTGTACTCATACTACACTTCTGTGCATTTTTGTTGCACAGGCACATGCGCCACTAATGGCTTAGCAGGCGTAGCAGCATGATTGACACGGAGACTAGGTGAGATGTATTTCCTCGAGGCGACCCGCAGCTAGTATAGTCTCTCTCAGGATTTCATTTACTTTCTGTCCAATTGTATTTCGGACAGTTGCTGTACTTTATTCGAGTTTTTCTTAGAAATTGCTCATGCACTTGTGACACCGGGTTCTGGGATGGTTGTAAAGTATTTTGTATCAACTGCTTGTTATTTAATTTGACTTGAGACGATTATCTTTTAAATTGGTAAATTTAAAGAAAAGTCATAGTTATCAAAAGTATTTAAATGATAATTTAATTAAGTATTTTGGGTTGGCTTGCCTGACAGTGGTGTCCGGCGCCATCACGACCTTTAGTGGAATTTGGGTCGTGACAACATGGTATCAGAGCTCTAGGTTCCTAGGGTCTCACGTGTCTTGAGCAAGTCTACTAGAGTCTCGCAGATCGGTACGGAGACGTCTGTACTTATCTTCGGGAGGCTACAGAACTGTTAGGAGTACTTCCCTTCTTGATTCCTCATCGTGCGATTTGATTCCTGGAGGCTTATGCCCCTGTTTCCTTCCTACTCAATCCTACGCGACGCGAACCGCTTGTTATAATTCGAGAATGGAAGAATTCTAATGGTACTACCGAGGTGGTGCGGGATGTTTCTCCCTACACAGTTGTCAGAGCTATTACGTCGTCTTGTGGAAGGATATCCTGTCATTTCAGCTCAGTAGCGGTACTTCTGAGAGCTCTGAACGGGTTGCCATGATGCTATGAACGATTGTTCCGCAGTATTGATATGATGGTAAGACGTTTGCCTACGTGTCGGGGCAGTGAATGACTTGAAGGGATGGTTACTCGGTGCATGATGTAGAAATTCGGTATTTTATTCCCAGCAGGGGAAAGGAAATCGGACTGAGAATGGTCAGGTGTGGGCTGGTGGAGTAGCGAGACTTGGTATTTGCAAATGTGGTGGAGTTTCTTCTATGATGAGGTATCATTGTCCTAATTGAACGTACTAAGTTCGCCGGTGTTATGACTTTCTACAATTCGCCTTTGGGGTAAGATATTGTGAAGTAGTATTGAAGAGGCGGCTGCTAAATATCGCGGGGTGCGGTAGTGCAGCGTTGAATCAGTGTTCCTAATGTCGACGGTTAGAGGAAGATGATCTTCGGAAAGGTTTAAAGTTAGCAGCAATTGTGAGTTCAAGTGCCACAAAGATAGATTTTATTTAAGGCAACAACTGAGCAGCAAAGGATGAGGAAGGACATGTGGGGAGTGTCAGGCGGTAGTTAAAATTGAAGGCCAGGTATAAGAAGCAAAGGTCGAGTAGTCGACTAAAGAGATGAGTTTCGATGGGAGAGTTTGGAGTGATTTGGGAATTTTAGTGATTGGTGATTTGGGCTTACGGATTAATTTGGAGTATGGGCTATTAGGCGGTAGGAGATTCGATATAACGGAAAGGAG
The DNA here is from genome assembly GCF_001879085.1 of Nicotiana attenuata. Classification (NCBI taxonomy): domain Eukaryota; kingdom Viridiplantae; phylum Streptophyta; class Magnoliopsida; order Solanales; family Solanaceae; genus Nicotiana; species Nicotiana attenuata. Next base: position 2,548 of record NW_017682966.1, on the reverse strand, counting down.
CTGCTAGAAATGGAGAAGGATACAACCTAACTTTGAATGTGAAGGATGTTGCCCCGCACTTAGTTGATGTCCACGAGGGGTGAATGGACTCGTGCAGCTAGAGGGTGAGCTTGGACTCAGGATGGGTCATTAATGTCGTGGTGTTTGCACCGCGTGTAGCGGTGTTGGAAGACGTCGGCACGTAGATCCCACAGGCGGGATATCTCTAGCGAGCAGGACGGCGGTCGCATGGTTGGCGAAGTTGCTGCAAAGGGTTTTATCGGCTATGCAGCAAGGAGATCAGTCGTGTGAACGTGGTTGATGATTCGGGGTATAAAAAGAGGTTTTACAGAAAAGATTCCGAGAATTTTTGCGGTTGATTGCGTAAGGTTATGTCAATAAGAAATCAAGGATCCTGGTGAAGTCCAGGGTTGTGCAATAATGGCTTCAAGCTAAGTGGGAGTGTCCCACCGCCTATGATTAGGGTTGCATGGTTAACTACTTGCGAGGTTTCTGGTTATTAGCATATTGATGGGTCATTTCAGCTGCGGAAAGGACATAAGCGGTGATTTGAGCAAAGGAATTGTTAAAGGAGTGCTATGGTTGGCCTGATTGGCCCATGTTCAGACTTGAGGAAGGATTCAGGACTAATTCCTTGTATAGATGTTGATTTCAAGGGAAGTGATTCTGCCGGGTGCTTCGTCGAGAGGGTATTCATGTGCTAGAAGATTCATGGAGTTGATTATATTCGGGGCCAAGCCAGAGCGGGTGGCTCTCAACAACGGTCCTAGTGGATTCAAAAGGGGTAAAGTGTGGTGCCTAATGGCTTCGAGCCTATAGATACAGTTAAGAATAAAGCCTTGTAGCAGCTTATGAGGAGGTGCCCAGAAGGACCTATGATGTTTTGACTTGCAGTGTAGCATTTGGGGTGTATGAAATGGTTCGTGGGATTTGAGACGGCATGGTCTCGTGACTGAAGGTCACTCGGGATGAGTGCGGATGGCGTATGTTATGTGTTGAATGAAGTTATTATTATTTCTAAGGCAATCAAGGATAGATTAGAAGAAGATAGATTTATTAGCCATAGTTGAATCGGCATGTTGGTGGCAGTGATCAGTTCCTTCAGCGCGATTGAGTTATGCAAGTGATTTGTGGCGGTACACGTGAGGCTTGTCGGCCGCCGTAACTGATGTTATTCAAAAGTATCCCACTGTTCTGGTCTGCCAGGTGTAGGCGGATCCCGGAAGGGCTATGGTGGCTCAGACCACTACTTAGAGATTTGTATATTCTAAGGTTATGAGAATTTACCTGTGTGTTGCTATGGTTCTCCTAAAGTGAGTTAAGTGAAATATTTTTATATGATGAAGTGTTAAACTATTAGTGGTTCCGGAGTCATGATGAAAATCGTGTTCTATCGTATAATGGCGTGTTGGGTGCAGTGAGTGGTATGGAATTCGAAGAGAGGATCAAGGTTGCTGTTCGGTGTTGACATAGATTGCACGAGCTCGGATGAGCAGGGAAGTAGTTTCGATGTTTAAAGTAAGCTGGTATTGTCTTCAGCGTCACCTGAGATCGGTGTTTTGTGAAAAAGGCTTTGCGTCCTGGTTAAGGATTCTTGATCGTTTTTCTTTTTGCGTTAGTGCGGCCGGTGAGTTGGAGGTTCAGGTCTGTTATCTGTTACGGAAGGTTGTGGGAACGTGCTCACAGGAAGGTTGAATGAGTGTAGCCTGTAGCCACTTGAGTGGTTGAAGAGCAAACCAAGTATGAAGATTGTGGTGACGTCGTAAATTTGAGAATTGATTCGTGGAGGGCACTCGATTTATTGGGTTGGACTGTGGATGATTACTCCGGTTATGATGGTTGTCCTTATGTGTTATGAGAGAAAGGGGAGCTATTATGGACCTTTGAAAGGTTATTAGTCTAGTTCGGTGCGATCAGAATCAGCTTGAGGTCTGTGGATAAATCTAAATGTGAATATGGGCTCTATATCAGGCCAGATGTGTTCATTTCAGCAATGCGCTCCCTTGGACAAGTAGTCGGGGTACTATTTCGTCGTCAGCTATTTCATGTAATGATATGTTGTGCCGTTTGAGTTGTGAGACGGCTTGGTGCATTTCTTATGTGTTGAGGTTCCGCATAGAGATGATGTTATATGAGCAGGATGGGTCTCGAGATTCAGATCGTATATCGCACCTCAGTTGTGCTTGAGTTTTGTAGCCTATGGCACTATATGTCTCCCTAGGGATGGTATTATGCACTTAGCGTGCTTGTGACCGATATTCGGTATTTTGTTGTAATGAGCAATTTAGCTCGATGTATATCTCCTTATGTGAATTCTATGAGTGGATCGGGTGGCACGCCGCCATGGGTATGTTATTTGGATCGGGTTGCACGCCGCAACAGTGTGATGTTGAGTACAGTTTTCTATATGCTATTTTTGTACGCCTTGCTTCCTATTTTCTAAGGAAAGTCCATATTAGTGCGTGAGTTGAGTAGTTCCTTCCAGAGTTCGTTTCTTTTTGTCACGTTCGAGTTCATAGCCTATTGGCACATTGTGGCATCATATGAG
>NW_017682965.1:2290-9085 GCF_001879085.1 Nicotiana attenuata | reverse complement strand
GACGTCAGCTCACATATAACCCTCAACGCCAATTTGGCAGTCAATCCCGAGGGCAGCGTCCGCCGGGACATTTGATCAGCCGCTCAAAGTGCATGTGGCGGCAAAGACGGCGGGATCAACCTGAGAGTGATCTTCGAAATGTTGCAGGCCCAAGAGGCAGCGATAGCCCAACTCTAAAATTAGAATAACACGCCGAGCAGGATCTAGCCCGAACCATCAAAGGAAGTTGTCTATAGGGTCGAATCAATTTCAAAGAAGTCGAACGACAAAGAGTCGGGGACCGATCCTGCAATCATTAAGATGCTCGAGGAACTGAAAAAACGAATTGAGTCTGGGGAAAAAAGATCGAGGCAAATGATAAGAAGGTGGAAACTTACAACTCCAAGGTGATCAAATCCCGGGGGCACCACTAATATTGAAGGATCTGGACTCCAAAAAATTCACGCAGAAGCCTTTCCCTCGAGCGCGGCTCCCAAACCGATTCCCAAGAAGTTCCGAATGCCTAAGATTTCAAACTACAACAGAACAACCGATCTGAACGAGCATGTCACCTATTACCCGTGTGTTATCAACGGGAATGACCTAGATGATGATTAAATCGAATCTGTCTTACAAAGGAAGTTCGGAGAAACCTAGTCGAAGGGGGATATGATATGGTACCACAGTTTACCGCCTAATTCTATTGACTCATTTGTATACTTGCAGATTCTTTCGTGAAGGCACATGCTGGAGCCATCAAGGCTGAAACCAGGAAATCAAATCTTTTCAAGGTAAGGCAGAGAGATAATGAAATGCTCAGAGAATTTGTGTCTCGATTTCTAATAGAATGGATGGACCTGCCACCAGTCACCGACGATTGTGCATTTCAAGCTTTCACCCAAGCAATTAATATTCGAAGCTCGGTGGCCTCGCAGCAGTTGAAGCAAAATTTGATAGATTATCCGGCTGTCACTTGGGTCGATGTGCATAATCGGTATCAATCGAAGATCAGGGTCGAAGACGACCAAGTTGAGGCTCCTTCCGGGACCGTTTATCCTCTCAGACCCGTCGACATAATTAAGAGGGATATTGATCGAGAACCAAGGTCGAACAGAGATCGGTACCAGTCATATAGTGGAGATCGCGGGAGCAGCGAACCTGGGCGGAATCTTGCACAAAGGAGAAGTGATCGAGGTCAGAGCTCTCGAGGGCTCATGAATAGGAGCAGCTTCGACAAGCCTATCGGACCCAAAGAAGAACCTCGATTATCAGAATATAACTTTTATGTTGATGCAACCACCATCGTATCAGCTATTGAACACATCAAGGATACCATATGGCCTCGACCTCTACAAACCCATCTAGCCCGAAGAGATCCCAACCAAATGTGCGAATATCATGGCACCCATGGCCACAAAACGGTAGATTGTCGGCAATTAAGAGAAGAAGTAGCCCAGTTATTCAACAACGAGCATCTTCGGGAGTTTCTGAGTGACTGAGCCAAGAATCATTTCAGAAACAGGGATTCCAATAAACAAAACGAGCAAGAAGAGCCTCAACACGTGATTCATATGATCATGGGAGGGGTTGATGTTCCTCAAGGTCTAATGTTTAAGCGCACCAAAGTATCAATCAGGAGGAAACAACGGACTCGAGATTACATGCCAGAAGCGACTTTATTTTTCAATGACGAGGATGCAAAAGGAATCACACAACCCCATAATGATGCACTGGTAATATTTGTACTCATGAATAAAACTCGAGTTAAACATGTGTTGATAATCCAGGAAGCTTGGCCAACGTCATTCGATCGAGGGTCGTAGAACAACTCGACCTACAGGACCAAATTATACCTGTAGCCCAAGTGCTAAACGGGTTTAACATGGGTTGTGAAACAACCAACTGAGAGATAACATTGCTGGTAAACGCGATCGGAACTATCCAAGAGACAAATTTTATGTGATCGAGGAGGTATAACGCTCTGTTCGGAAGACCGTGGATCCACAACATGAGAGCTGTGCCCTCGACCCTTCATCAGGTGTTGAAATTCTTGACACCAGAGGGAATTAAAACGATCTACGGGGAGTAGCCCGCCGCAAAGGAAATGTTTGTCGTTGATGAAGTGATTCCTTTATCAACACTCTCATCAACAGAAGAGCCGAATTCGAAAACAAAACAGGAAGCCAAATAACAATCATCGATGCCGGCCTCGACCCAACATGACAAACAGGGGACTAAAGAAGACGATGATTACGGGGTTCCTCGGTCCTTCATAGTCCCCGATGATTCCGACGCTACCAAATCGATAGAGGAATAGCTGGATCAAGTCAGACTAATTGAGCATCAGCCCGATAAAAAGGTATACCTGGGCATGGGGTTAACACTCGAGCTCAGGAAAAAACTTATTCAATTTCTTATAAATAACATGGATTGTTTTGCTTGGTCCCACCTCGACATGATAGGGATCCCATCGGAGATCAGCACTCACAAATTGAACCTGGACTCGAAATTCCATCCGATAAAGCAGAAAAGGAGACCACAGTTCGAGATCAAGCATACTTTCATCAAGGACGAGGTAACTAAGCTCTTTAAAATAGGGTCTATTTGGGAGGTCAAATACCCGAAATGGCTAGCAAACGTAGTAGTCCCTAAAAAAGGGAACAGACTAAGAATGTGCGTGGATTACAAAGATTTAAACAAAGCATGCCCCAAAGATTCTTTCCCTTTTCCTAACATCGATCGCATGATCGATGCCACAGTGATAACAAGGGAATATGATGCATTTTACACTCCTTCATGCTTAAGTTTTGATTAGAAATGTATACAAAATAGTCCCAAAAGGCTCACAAGTTGTGCTTGATTGCAGGTTTGATCAAAAAGGTGACAAGGTGTCAAAGATCAGCTCAAAAAGGAGTGAAACTTCCACAAGTACGAAGACAAAGACAAAGCTCAGGCAAAACAAGGCCAGTGCGGCCGCACACCATTCTGTGCGGTCCGCACAAGTGAGGTTCAGAGAGGCTGACATTCAAGCTAAAAGGCAATGCGGCCGCACGAGGTTTTGTGCGGTCCGCACTAGGATCAATGCGGCCGCACTCGATTTAGTGCGGTCCGCAGAAAGAAGATTCAGAGAGTTGCCAAATCCAGGTTTGAAGACCAATGCGATCCGCGCTCCATTTCATGCGGACCACACTAGAAGCCACCGCGGCCGCACTCGTTCTGTGCGGTCCGCATTGCCCAAGTTCATAGAGCAGTTTTGTCAAGTCAGAGCCCTAGTGCGGCCTCATATGATTTTGTGCGGTCCATACTAACCCCGCAGGGGTATTTTTGTCCAGATATGTCAGCTTAGTATAAATAGCTTCTTTTCCATTTTTTGGTTAAGCAGATAGTTAGTACTGAAGGTTGCGCTCGTGGGTTCGAATATTTTAGCTGTTTTGAGTAACTTTAGCTGTGTTTCAACATTGAATCTTCAAGTTTAATTTAGCAATTAATTAATATGAGTTTTTCCTCATCTATTTTTTTGTTTTTGTCTCTAATTTTGAGTAGCTAGACCCGTCAGCTAGGGTTGTGGCTCAACCCTAGTGTGGGTAATTGATAGGTCTTGTATTTTAGGGCTTGATTGACTATGGGTGTTTGATATTTGGGCTAATTTCATGTTTTATTGCTAAATTAGTGGTTGCAAACACTAGTTTGTATTTAGTTGACTTTTGCTCTTTTTGAGAAAGAGAGCCTAAGTCTCTAAAATTAGTCTAACAAGGAATTGGGCGTACTCAAGAGAATTGATAGCCCCAATTAAAGGGTTAAGCCAAGAGATCGTAATACCCGACTTGAACCTTAATTGCTTGTGCAAATTTGCATACCCAATTGGTCCTGAGAAAGCTAATTCGGGCAAAATCACTAGAACTACCGAGAGGTATAAAGTGAGTAGAATCGAGCAATGGTTATATCATACTCCCCAAATGTGTCAATCTAGCTTTAGACTCAAGAATCCATCAATTGACCACCTAGGCGAAAGTCACTACCCTAGTGCCTTTTAATCATTTGAACAACACGCAATAGTTTAATCCTAGCTTATAGTAGTTTAATTGAGCATTGTAGTTTATAAAATTAGAATCATAATTAAAACAATGTGTAGAAGTTCAATTTGGAGCAAATAGACACCCAACTCCAATATCTAGCTCCCTGTGGAAATCGATCCCGACCTAAATCGGATAAAAGCTACTTTGACCTCTCTCGCTTCTCAATAGTAGTGTAGGGTTGGACTCGATCACTTTTTGGCGCCGTTGCCGGGGAGCTAACAATTTTGGCTATCTATCTAAATAGTTTTGTGTTTTGTTCTTCTTTCCTTCTTTGTTACTAATTTTTGTTCCACAACTTCAGGTACAAAATGGTAGTAACTGCTAATGATCCTCTTGGAAAAGTGATTGCGGGGGAGGAGGAGGATGACAATGGCGATGAATAGGTGCCTCTTGCACCTCAAGGACATCGTAGAGGCTGCCAGGCCAATGCAAATGAGAACATTCCAGACCCTCCTCCGCCACCTCCAAGAGTGGTTCCTCGAGTGCTCCCAAACCAAGGCTATGCAAGTGCAATTGTCCCACCCTGGATCCGGGCGTGCAATTTCCAAATTACTAATGTGATGTTGACATTGCTGGAGCAGCGTGGGTACTTCACGGGCGCTGCCACTCAAAATGCTTACAAATATCTCAAGGGGTTTGTGGATACCTGTTGGGGGAGCAAGCAAACCAATGTGTCCGAGGATGCGCTTTGATTGAGGCTCTTCCCATTCTCACTTAGACGGAAGGCATTGGATTGGCTTGAGCGACTGCCCAATCATTCCATCACAACTTGGGATGAGTTGGCGGATAAGTTCATTTCCAAATTTTTCTCACCGGGGCACATGGCAGCACTACGGGATAAGATCTTAGCCATCAAGCAGGAGCCCACTGAACCATTGCACGAGATTTGGGAGAGATATAGAACTATGGTGAAGGAATGCCCCAGCAATGATATGACAGAGGCGATGATACAACAGACCTTCTATCGGAGCATCAATACAACGAATCAATGCATAGTGAATCAGTTGGCTGGGGGAAATTTCATGAAGCTGCCTTATGGTGAAGCTTGTGCTATTCTTGACGAGATGACTGACACATCCTCCGCTTGGCAAAGTAGAGCCAATGTGCCACAGGGTGACCCCACGGTCACTCATTTACACAAAGAACTACATGACCATGGATATGCTATAGCAGAACTTACAACAACAATGAACCAATTAGCAAAGGCGCAGTTGCAACAAGTTCAGAATCCTCGCTAAGTAAATGCCATGGAGGGTGTTAACATGCTTGTGAAAAATAGAAGACAGAGAGGTCAATAGAACCAGGGAAATTCGGATCAATTTGACAATGATTGTGGTGGATTCCAACATGATTTTTATGATGGGCAGAACGAAGAGGTGCAATATATGAATAATTGCCAAGGCCAAAGAGGAAATTTTTCTAACCAACAACAACAATGGAGATCCTAGGGCAATTGGGGTAACCAACAACAAGGCAACAATAGTTGGAACAATCAACAACAAGGGAACAACAATTGGGGAAATCAAAATAACAATCGGAACAATCAGGGAAACTGGGGCAACAACAACAATTGGGGTGGAAACAACAACAACCAGGGTGGATGGAACAATAACCAAGGAAATCAGGGGCAAGGCTTTCAAAGGCCCCCAATGTACGAACAACCGAGCAACCCTCCGCCTTTTCCATCCCAGGGTTCTAGTTCTTCCTACAATGAAATGGGTAGAATTGATATGATGTTTGAACAGATGATGAAAAAGAATGATGACTCCGATGCACAATTGGCTTCTCACAACACTTCAATCAGGAATTTGGAGGTCCAGCCAGGCCAAATCTCACAGTCTTTGAATACTCGCCCAAAGGGGGCTCTACCGAGTGATACGGTGGTTAACCCAAAGGGTAGTAACAATCATGTTATGGCGGTAACTACAGGGAGTGGAAGAGGCGGTGATGTGAATGCCTCTAAACAAAAGCAAGTTTTGGGTGATGAAGTTGAGTTGCAGGAAGATGAAGTTCCTCTAGTGGTTGAGAATGTGGTTGATGAAAACGTATATCAAGAAGTGAGGATTGATATTCACGATACCGAGGTGGAAACAAAAAATGATGTGAACCCGTCTAGGGAACACGTAATAGACATGCCGGAGCAGGTTATGCCAAAAGCCAAGGCACCCTTGCCTAGGCCACCTCCCCCTTATCCTCAGAGGCTAGCCAAGCAGAAAAATGAGAATCAATTCAAAAAGTTCATTGACATGATGAAGAGCTTATCCATTAATGTGCCTTTGGTGGAGGCTTTAGAGAAAATGCCTGGCTATGCTAAATTCATGAAAGATTTGGTGACAAAGAAAAGATCCATGGACTGTTAAACTATCAAGATGACCCACCAAGTTAGTGCTATAGTACATTCAATGGCTCCAATGTTAGAGGATCCCGGTACTTTCACTATCCCTTGCACTATTGGGAGTGCAGACTTTGCTAAAGCTTTGTGTGATCTAGGGGCTAGTATCAACTTGATGCCCTATTTAGTTTTCAAGACTTTGGGTATTGGGCCACCGAGGCCAACTTCCATGAGATTGCAAATGGCAGATAGATCAATGAAGCGACCATTGGGTATTGTTGATGATGTGCTTGTCCGGGTGGACAAATTCATCTTGCCAGCTGATTTTGTGATCTTGGATTATGAGGTAGATTATGAGGTCCCGATCATATTGGGGAGACCTTTCCTTGCTACGGGGAAGGCTCTAGT
>NW_017682965.1:0-1349 GCF_001879085.1 Nicotiana attenuata | reverse complement strand
CTGGATGGAGGTCGTGCATCGGACTACCGCAAACTGAACAAGGTGACCTGCAAGGATCACTTCCATTGCCTTCCCTTGACCAGATGCTTGATCGTCTTGCTGGGCGTGCCTTATATTAGTTTCTTGGATGGTTATTCAGGGTATAGTCAAATTTTATAGCTGCAGAGGATCAGGAGAAGACAACCTTTACTGTCCATATGGCACCTTTGCCTTTTCTCGGATGCCCTTTGGATTATGCAATGCACCAGCAACATTCCAACGGTGTATGATGGCCATTTTCACCGATATGGTGGAAGATATTTTGGAAGTGTTCATGGACGACTTCAGTGTTGTAGGTGATTCATTTGATGAGTGTCTGAAAAATTTGGATAGAGTGTTGGCCCGGTGTTAAGACACCAATCTTGTGCTAAATTGGGAAAAATGCCACTTCATGGTTGAGGAGGGCATAGTGTTGGGTCATAAAATTTCAAAGAATGGTATTGAGGTTGAAAAAGCCAAAATTGAGGTGATTTCAAGACTTCCTCCCCCCAAGTTTCTGTCAAGGGGGGGTTTAGAAGGTTTTCTTGGGCATGCGGGGTTCAACCGGTGCTTTATCAAGGACATTTCGAAGGTAGTGAATCCTTTGTGCAAGCTGCTAGAATAGGATGCCAAGTTCGTGTTTGATGAGGGATGTATGCAAGCCTTTGAACTTCTCAAGCATAAGTTGACCACCACCCCGATCATTACCGCACCTAATTGGAGCTTGCCTTTCGAGCTCATGTGTGACGCGAGTGATGTTGCGGTTGGGGCAGTTTTTGGTCAAAGAGTGAACAACATGATTCATCCAGTGTACTATGCGAGCAAGACAATGAATGAGGCTCAAAGGAACTACACGGTAACTGAGAAAGAGTTGTTAATTAAAAATTAAGTTAATATTTTTAAATGAAGTTTGGGTTGAATATTTTTATATTATTGTGTGATTTTTGGACTGAGTATGGGATCGGGCTGCACGCCGCAGCAGTATTATAATGATATTGATATGAGGCCAAGGGCCTGTTTGATGCCACGAGATGGCTTATTATTGCGCTTGGGCCATAAGGGGCCCCTCCCGGAATCTGCACACCCCCAGTGAGCGCCGTCGATGTTAAATAAATGGAGCGGGCTGCACGGCCGCAGCGGGGTACTGGAGGTACCGGTTCATGTGTTGCATTGCATATTTAATTGTTATTTATTTCTTCATCTGTTGTGATGTTTATTCTAACTGTATTGTTGATTAATGGTATTTTTAGCTTTACTTTGTGTTTATTTAGGATTTCTTATCCTCAGACCTTATTTATATTTATTACTTTCTGAGTTGGAAGTACTCACAA
>NW_017682964.1:8129-9085 GCF_001879085.1 Nicotiana attenuata | reverse complement strand
TTTGCAAGCAATTTATGTGTGATTTCAAGCGTGCAATCCTGAAGCTAGTTGAACAAGATAGAGAACTAGTTCCAAGTTGCTATCTTTTATTCTAGTTCAATTTGTAGTAGGTGATATTACATTGTATCTTTTAAGCTTTTATAGAAGCAACTGTGTTAGGTACTTAGAGTGTTCAAGTTAGAGTTAACTTGAAGTTGTCGCAGCAGTTGAGGCTGTGTGCTGTCGATGCCCCCTTTTTCCTCGCGAAATCGGGTTTACGACATTCAGGAAAGACAACTCTATTCCCGTTTGGGAATTGGGTTTTGGATTTGGAGAGTCGCCACCTAATGATTATAGTGCATTAAGACACTTTAAGAAAATAATTTGAGATGAAAACCAGAGTTTGGGTAAGGGCTAGAAATTATCTTGAGGGGAAGGTATTAGGCACCCCCCAAGATCCACTAGTGTGGTTCCCGGCCATGCTACAATTGTGACTTTAAATGCAAACAACAAGTAGACAAGCAAGCATTGCAAATACGATGAAACCACTCACATAACAATTGCAAATAAAAAGCACAAAAGGATTTAAAAGTGCTGGAATCTGGAAGGAAGTAGTTTTATAATCATAGAAAGGTGTGAGAGAAAAGAAGGGGTCAAATAATTGATGCAAGCAACTTAAAAGAAGTAAAAGAAGCGGAAGTTGAAAATTGGATAGCTTTTAAAATTCTGAAAATGACAAACTAATAAAGAGGGAGGGGGGTCCTAGGTTTATATATCACATGGATCATTTACACAACACCGGTATCCAATTGAACGCGTAGTGTTATCGTGTGATCATCATCTCCATGTCTACCCTTTCCACCCCGTTAAGGTATTAAAGCGCGGAATGGTATCGTTACTTATTGCATGCTATTACCCGCCCCAATCCTATCAGTCCCGGAGGCAAATGGACTACTAATCCTAAAGGGAAAGGGGTT
>NW_017682964.1:0-5910 GCF_001879085.1 Nicotiana attenuata | reverse complement strand
AAGTAAATAATACAGTCTAAGTACAAAATAGGCTTATTTTGGGAAAGGATTCAGCAAGGTAAAACATCACAATAAAGGAAGTGAATCAATTAATTTTGAACAGATGAGAAAAAATTAGGGCTCGTAAGAAAAATCTTTTTTTTTTGCAGTCAGTCACAAGATCAAAGGAATCAAGATCAAACAAGAAAGGAACATGATTCTGCACTTCACTATATAGATAGCAAGGAATGAACAAGCATGCAGTGTTAGACATGTTGATGAAAAGAAGCAGCACAAACATATAGTAGCATTAGGGTAAGCTAGGGTTCAGTAGTAAGAAAATATTCGAAGCACAGTAGTCAAGCAGGTCAAATAATCACATAGAAACAACAGTGAAGAATACATAGAAGCAAGTAAAGGGTCTCAGAGTAGGAACAAGTGAGAAAACTTCTAAAGAAAATTAGGGTTTTAACAGTAACCAGGTTTTGCAAGATGGTAAGAACTTAAAATTAAACAAATTAAACGAGGAAGAAAGAATCAGCAACAAAGAACAAATGCACATTTAAACAAGCAGCTTTCAGATCTCGGATAAACTAAAAAGAAATTAGGGTTTTTAACATCCTGAAACATATAGAAGAATAAACATGAATAAATCATAGCCAAAACATAAACACGTTAAAAGATCAGAGGTCTTTTGAAAAACTTCAAAGGGAAAACCCTAATGAAAGGTCGTTTTTGCAAGAAAAGTTGAAGAACTTTCGCGAAAGCACTTAAACATTCATGGCAAGTATAGATCTAAAGCAGATCTGAAAGAAAAATAAAAAAAAATCCCAAAGATTAGGGTTTCGAAGAACCAAGAAAGGTGAGAAAGGCCTTGGAAATGAACGATCTAACCAGGAGCGCCAAGGATCTGACTAGAACGGCCATGGCTGGCCGGAGAAAAGTCAGGGACGACCGGAGAAAGGTCATGAATGAAAGTCAGGACACGACTGGACCGGCTTCCTTCGAGATTTGGCCGTGAAACCACAGAAGCGAACACCCAGGAGCCATGAGAGACCATTACACATCTCCGATGGCCATGAGAGGCCATGGATTAGGGTGGGATTGAGAGGCGGCGGCTAGGGTTTGCAAAGAGATTAGAGAGCGTTTCAGAGACGAGGGGTTTCAAGGGCGGCGTTTGGTAAGAAATGATTAGGGTTGGGTGTGGTTGGTAAAATTAAAAAGGAAAGAATGAAGGGTGGCCGTTGATCATTTAGATAAACGGCCTAGATTGAATGGGAGCCAGGCGGATCGGATAAATGGGTCAGGGGTTGGGTTAATTTTGAACTTGGGCTGGGTAATTTTGAACTTTGAAATTGGGTTAATTGGGGTTGCCAAATTGGCTATAATTGAAATGCAATTGAGGCCAAATCGTAAATAGCCAATTTTCCCTTTAAATTTTTTTATAAAATAGTAATACAGATTTTAAGAGAAAATTAAAAGTACTGGGTAAATTAATATTATATAAATATTAATTAAAAAATACTGGGATTAATTTTATAAACGCAAAATGCTATAAGTTAGAAGATAGGCTATAATTGCAATTATATGCAATATAGCTTTTAAAATACCAGACAAATTTGTAAAAATATGCAAAAATTACCTTAATTATATTTTGGTGCAAATGTGAGAATAAAATGAATTATTCGCCAAAAATGATAATTTTGGGAATAATTATTGGATTTTGTTGTACTAAAATAGGCAACAAATTGGTTTTAAAAATCATTAAAATGCCAAAATTCTTAGGTGTGCTTATATATGCACCAATATGCTATTTTGGAAATATTTGGGTATAAAAATACTTAGGGAAAAACTTGGTATCAACATGTGCCACAACGAGATTAGAGTAATCCTTAGGTTTATAAAGAGTTTTATAAATGTTGTTTTGGCTCAGTGATTTTAGTGGAATTTTAGAAAAATCCTACTGAGTAGTAGGTCGTGGTTTTTTCACCTTTTGAGCCAGGTGTTTCCCACGTAAAAATCTATGTGTTCTTTATTTTCTTTACTTCTTATTCTGCAAACAGTAGTAGTTGGAACACATCGAAGAACCATGTCCTTCTATAGTTCAGTTAAACGAAAATTGGGTACCACACAAATCACCCCCCCCCCCCCTCTTGTGTGGTATTGAAGAATAAAACATCAATTGGTATCAGAGCAGATTATCCTTGAAGAGGCTAACACCTTAGGAAAAGATCAAGATGAGTGCACCACCTGGAAATAGGGAAGGGCAATCCACTGCTAGGCCCCCACTCTCTAATGGTCAGTACTATTCTTGGTGGAAGAACATGATGAGAGATCACATCATAGGAGAAGACTATGAACTCTGGGACATAGTCACTGATGGTCCCCTGGCTACTACAAAGAAGAATGCTGAAGGAGTGGACATGCCAAAGACAAGAGCCGACTGCACTGCTGAAGATTTGAAGAAATGGGAAAAGAATTCCAAGGCCAAGAAATGGCTTGTATGTGGACTAGGTCCAGACGAGTACAACAGGATTCAAAGTTGCACCACTGCTAAGGAGATATGGGACACTTTACAAGTGGCTCATGAAGGAACTCTTCAAGTAAAGAGATCAAGAGGAACACTGCTATATTCTCAATATGAAAATTTCACCATGTAGGAAGGAGAAACTATCCAGGAGATGTACACAAGGTTCACAACACTAACAAATGAACTTAAATCTCTTGGGTGAATTATCCTTGAAGAAGACAAGGTTGAGAACATCTTGACAAGGGTCTTACCAGTAACTTGGGAAAGCAACATCACTGCTATTCAGGAATCAAAGAACATTGCTACTCTCAAGTTGGATGAACTGATTGGAAATCTCACTGCCTATGAACTAAGAAGGCAAACCATGAAAATGGATGCACCCAAGAAAGAAAGGAGTCTGGCTCTCAGATAGCTGAAGGTGAAGATCTAGAGGATGATGAAGTGGCCATTATCACAAGGGATTTCAAAAAGTACCTGATGAGATGAAAGGGTTCTTCAAGAGGTACAACCTTCGACAAACCAAGAGCTCTTGAGAAACAGACCCACGAGGGTTGCTACAAATGTGGCAAGACTGATCAAATGATCAAGAACTGTCCCCAGTGGGAAATTGAATGGAAGAAGGAAAGGGCTGAACGAAGGAACAGAAAGAAGGAACAGGATCAACCAAGAAGGAACGAAGGATCAACCAAGGCTATGGTTGCTTCTTGGGGAGAGACATCGATGAAGATTCAGAAGATGAAGCTGGAGATGAACAAGCACTAATGGCCATCGGAGAATCAGATGATGAACAAGAGGTAAGTGTGACTCATCTCAAAGACAAGATTAAACTTCTGTCTAAAGAAAGGTTATCTGAACTATTGCTAGACTTCATCGATGAGCCTAAGATAATTAACAATGAGAAGGAACAACTATCTAGGGAGTGTGTGATCTTAATAGCCAAGTGCAAAAACCTATAATCTAGGTCAAATGAGAGTGACAGTAAAAATGCTGAGTCAAAGAACCAGGTTCTTGAACTTGACACCAGTGTCTTAGAACTTAGGTCTGAAAATTTAAAACTGAAATTAGGAACAGGTAAGAAGAAAGTTGATCACACACATCTCACCTTAGAAGAAAATCTAGGAAAGAAGAAGGATGAGATGTACAAAAAGGAAGAGCAGATAAGAATCTTAAAGGAAGAGCTAGGGAAGGTAAAGCATGAACTAGATAGAACTTGCAAATGGAATAAGGTTTCTGATGCACTATCCTGGCTACAAGAACACCACAGTAGCAACAAGAGAGGACTTGGCTATGGGACCCAAGCACCTAAGTGGGACCCCAAAAGCAAGTACATCACTCTCCTTGAAAACAAAATCTGCTCACACTGTGGCAAGACTGGTCATTACAAAAATGAATGTAATGCAAAAGAAAGGCCAGTCAAAAGAACAAAACCTTTGTTCAAGAGAAAAATAGGTTGCCTGGGTGGGCCAAAAGGAAATTAATTTACCCCTTTGCCTATAGATAGGGACCCAAACTAGTTTGGGTTCCTAAGACTAACCCCTGATTTCTTTTTGCAGGTCCAAGTGAAGGGAAGTAGCCAAATATGGTATAGGGATAGTGGCTGCTCAAAACATATGACTGGAAGCAAGAACCGGTTCCTTTCACTTGAGGACTTAAAGGAGGTAATGCCTCCTTAGGAAACGGGAAGAAAGGTGAGATTATTGGGGTTGGAAAGGTAGGTAAGACAGACTCACATTCTATTGAGAATGTCTACTTGATAGATGGCTTGAAATATAGCTTAATAAGTTTATCACAACTTAGTGACAGAGGTAACCTTGTAGCATTTACCTCTACCAAATGCTTTGTGATTAATCTTACCACTGACAAGATTGTTTTGCAGGGAAAAAGAGTTAACAATATTTACATTGTAGATTTGTCCACTCTTTCTGAAGATGAACTCACTTTCTTGAGTGTGTTGGACAATGATCCCCTCCTGTGGCACAAAAGACTTGGTCATGCAAGTCTGAATCAACTCAACAAATTAGTCTTCAAGGACCTGGTGGTAGGGTTACCTAACATCAAGTTCAAGGAAGACAAAATTTGTGAGGACTGTGCAAGGGGAAAGCAGGTAAGATCATCCTTTAAAAGCAATAAAATTGTAAGCACAACCAGGACGATGGAATTGGTTCATATGGATCTCTGTGGTCCAATGAGAACATTGAGCAGAGGTAGTAAGAAATATGTGATGGTACTTGTTGATGATTATTCTAAGTTTACCTGGGTACTATTTTTAACATCTAAGGATGAAGCATTTGACATGTTTACTGCCTTTGTTAGAAAAACTCAAAAACAACTAGGTAATCAACTTGCATCAATCAGGTCTGATCATGGAACTGAATTTGAAAATGCTAAGTTTGCTGAATTTGGTGATGAGCATGGTATAGATCATAATTTTGCTGCCCCTAGGACTCCTCAACAAAATGGAGTAGTTGAAAGAAAGAATAGGACTCTTGAAGATATGGCTAGGACTATGCTTCTTTCTAGTAAACTGCCCCATAGCTTCTGGGCAGAGGCTGTAAATACTGCATGTTATATCATTAATAGATGCATGACTAGACCTCTTGTAGAGAAGACTCCCTATGAGTTACATAAGGGAGAAAACCAAATATATCCCACCTTAGGGCATTTGGATGCAAGTGCTTTGAGCACAATAATGGAAAGGACTCCCTAGGTAAGTTTGATCCCAGTTTTGATGAGGGAGTATTCTTGGGATATTCTTCACATAGCAAAGCTTATAAAGTGTACAACAAAAGAACTATGTGTGCAGAAGAAAGTGTACATGTTGTTTTTGATAAAACTAATATTCTTTCTGAGAGACAGGAACATGAAGATGAAGCTATTGGGCTGGTAAAAGAATTAAGTGAAGCTACACTAAAAGAAGGAACATGTGATGGAACAGGTCTTCCATCCAGGGCAACCTGACAGGGGGAACTGAACAAAGAACAAGTGAATCTAATTCCAAAATGGAACCTGTCCATGAGCTTGTTCCTCAGCAACAAAACATGAGAGAAACTCCAAACAGAAATCAGCTGGTTGTGAAATCTTACAAGTATCGAAGTTCTCATCCCATTGAGAACATCCCTATTGACCCAACTTCTGGAGTTAAAACTAGATCTTAATTAAAGAATCTGTGTGATTTTGATGCATTCTTATCACTTATTGAACCTAAAAGTTTTGCTGAGGCTTTGCAGGATGCAGACTGGGTGAATGCAACGCAAGATGGACTAAATCAGTTTGAAAGAAGTCAAGTGTGGCATCTGATCACAAAACCCAAGGACAGATCAGTAATTGGCACTAAATGGGTCTTCAAAAACAAGCTTGATGAAGATGGAACAGTTACAAGGAACAAGGCAAGACTGGTGGTC
>NW_017682963.1:0-9086 GCF_001879085.1 Nicotiana attenuata | reverse complement strand
AGTCTTGGGTTCTTCGTCGAAGAGAAAAGCCAGTGAAGAAGAATATTCCGAAGAAGAGGAAGATGAGGGCTCTTTGGTGACAAGGCCTCGAGCTCGAAGACACATAATTTCCGACGACGAAGCAGAGGCGTCTCCCCGTCATTCCGTTCCTCTTACTGAGTCCATTGAAGCCCCAATTGTAATTCCTGACGATGACGTTGACCCTGGTGATACTCGTGAGTCCATTGAATAGCCTTTTGTTAGCGGTTTTGATAGTGGAAGTTTAGGGCATGTTTTAGATGAAACACCCCTAGCCTATGTTTCAACTCCTGTGCCTGTGATTCCTTCGTTGCCACCCCCAGCTGTTACTGTTCCTTCCTCAACTGTTCTTATCTCGACTGTTCTTACCTCGACTGTTCTTACCTCTTCTACCACTCCTCCTTTGACAATTCCACCTCCAATCCTTCATCATACTGAGGTGGGTTCTTCAAATAGAAGTGCCGCTATGAGGAGGATGGTCATTGAAGTTCCTGCTGAGAGCAGCCTTTTGAGGAAATCAGGTCAGACAGATGTATGGCTGGAGCCTTTGATTGGCCCAATTGAGAAAGCAAAGCTGGAGAGCCATAGTTCCCTGACTCTGATGAACGATATTGTGCATGCTACCTTGAAGGTATTTACATTTTTTTTTTACTTTGTAATTTTGTTATCTTTGGGATTCTAATTTCTCTTTCCCCTTCTATTTTTAGGCCAATCTTATCGGTACAGAAATAATGAACAGAATCCCCCTCTTGGAGCAGATTGCACGCGATTCTCAGCAGAGAGCACGCGATTCTCAGTTAGAGGCATTCAATTGCAAGGAGCAGTTCGAGAGTTTACAAATTGATGTGGAATTCTTAAAAGAGAGCAAGAGTACCTTAGAGCACCAAGTGCGAGCTTTAACCTCAGAATTAGCAGTCGCAAAAGCTTCCTTAAGCCAAACAGAAAAAGAAAAAGAGCGTCTCGAGTCTTCCTTCTCAAAACAACTATCCAGGGCCAGTGAAGAGAACAGAGAGTTGAAGGTTCTCTTGAGTCAAAAATAGACTTACTCTGGGGAGCTCGTGCAAAGCTTAACTCGAGCACAAGAAGACCTTCGAGTCTCTTCTGATAAGGTGCGTGCTTTAGAAAGCTCCCATTCCTCTCTTCAAATTTCTTACAACTCTGCCCTGGCTAAAAATGAGGAGCTAAAGAATGAGATTGCTAATTGGGAAAGGGATTATGAGACCCTTGAAGAGAAATCTGCTATTGAGGCAAATTGGGCGTTTCTGAACTCACGCCGTGATACCCTGATTGAAGCTGGCCAAGAAAATTTCAACTTAGAGTCTGAGTTGGCTAAGATCAATGAAACCATTGAGAAGGCTCAACAAACTCAAGAAATAGGAACACACATGTTTCTTTTGAAATAACATTGACAAGTTTTTATTTGAACTTTGTCTAGTTTTGAATAATTCTTTACATGTATTCGAATTACATCTATAACTTTCTCGTAACTGTTTTTCTTGTAACAGATTTTTAAGAAAAATAAAAATACGAGGTTTTTCTTTATAACCCGTTTCAGAATAATAAAAACACCAAAGTTTTCTTTATAACCCGTTCCAGAATAATAAAAACACGATGTTTTTCTTGATAACTCATTTTAGTACATGGCTTCTACCCTAACTACAGTAAGGTTTTCTTTGGCCTTGGCTCCTGACTTTGTGACTTTTACTCTGCACTTGACTTTTTCAGGCTTGATTTTTCCTCAATCTTCTTTGCCTTCTTTAAACACATACTCGTGTATATTATGTAGTCCCCCAAGTGTTTGAGCGTTGAAGTATGAAGCCTCAAGCACTTGATTGTTTCTCTCATTTGGTCCTTTTCCTGAAAAGGAAAAAATATACGGGACTCGGAGGTGCGATTTTAGATGAAGACTACTTAACCCGTTTGTATTTCTATCAGAATAATTGTAACCCTAGGCCAGGAATTTTAGTTTATTCCGTGTGCCTTACAGGTCATGATTCATCATTTAGTATGGGTTAGCTTTTTGCCTATCATCTAAAATCGTTAGTAAAATTTTAACAATTCAAAAATAAACTTTAAAAGATGGGTACTTGACCGTGGGTATTCCTTAGAAATAGTATCTCTTCAGGTGAACAGCGTTCCAATGCGAAGGTAGTATTTTGCCATCCATTGTTTCCAACTCATACGCTCCTTTGCCTGCAATGCCACAGATCCTGTAGGGTCCTTCCCATGTTGGACTTAATTTTCCCGTATTAGCTGTCTTTGTAGATTGAAAAACCTTTTTGAGCACAAAGTCTCCAATTTTGAAAAATCTGAGGCGTGCTTTTTGGTTGTAGTACCGTTCTATGAGTTGCTTTTGTGCTGTCTTTCTTACTAATGCAGCTTCCCTTCTTCCTTCAAGTAAATCGAGGCTTACACACATTTCTTCATTATTAGACTCTTTTGTTGCATGTGCAAACCTCGTACTTGGCTCTCCTATCTCAAGTGGAATTAAAGCTTCTGCTCCATAAACCAATGAAAATGGTGTTTTTCCCGTACTTGTTTTTGCTGTTGTGCGATATGCCCATAAAACACTAGGTAGCACTTCTGGCCAATTTCCTTTTGACTCTTCTAAGCGCTTCTTTAAATTATTGATAATAACCTTGTTCGTTGATTCTGCTTGCCCATTACTCACCGGATGATAAGGTGTAGATGTAATCCTTTTAATCTGCCAACTTTGAAAAAAACTCCGTGACTTGAGTTCCTATAAACTGAGGGCCATTATCACATACGATCTCCTTTGGTACACCGAATCAGCATATGATATTTCGCCAAATAAAATTTTTGACTTCCTTTTCTCGTACATGTTTGAATGCTCCTACCTCTACCCATTTAGTAAAATAATCAGTGAGTACGAGCAGAAATTTTACCTGTCCTTTCGCTTGTGGTAATGGACCCACGATATCCATTCCCCATTTCATAAACGGCCACGGTGCAATGACTGGATGTAATAACTTCGCAGGTCTATGCATATTATTACCGTACCTTTGACATTTATCACATTTGGCCACGAAACTTTCTGCTTCTTCTTCCATTTTAGGCCAGTAATAACCTGCCCTATTTAAGGTTCACACCAGTGATCTTCCTCCGGCGTGATTCCCATAATGCCCCTCGTGTATTACCCTCATTACGTACTCTATTTGAGAAGGACCGAGGCATCTGGCTAAGGGACCACCGAACATTTTACAATATAGGTTGCCCTAGTTTAAGCAGTACCGAGCAGTCTTTTTTCGAAGCGCATGAGCTTTTTTCTAGTCATCAGGGACGGTTCCATACTGCAAAAAAAGCAACAATCTCGTTCCTCCAATCCCAAGTTAAATTATTAAAATTTACCTCATTCTTGTCAGGGTCGAGAACTGAATGAAATAAATGAATAACCAAGGCGCTTGCATCACTTGCCACATCAGCCACAGATGCGAGATTAGCTAAGGCGTCTGCTTCGAGATTTTCATCCCTTGGTATTTGTGTAACTTTCTAGGTTTGAAATTTCTTTATCAATTCCCGCACCTTTTCTAAATACTGTTGCATCCTTGTTTCCCTGGCTGTATAAGTCCCCAGCATTTGATTAACCACGAGTTGTGAATCGCTTTTGATTATAAATTGATTTATGCCAAGTTCTTGTGCCAATTCTAAACCTGCAATCACAGCCTCATACTCGGCCTCATTGTTAGTTATAGAATGATATTTGATAGCTTGTCGAATGGTTTCACCGGTAGGTGGTACCAAAACAATCCCTAAACCTGCACCTTTTACGTTAGATGAACCATCAGCGAATAAAGTCCAAGTTCCTGGATTAGCTCCATCGAGCACCTATAATTATTTTTCTGCTTCTAATTGCATCCCTTGGCTAAATCAGCCACGAAATCAGCTAACACTTGTGATTTTATAGCAGTTCTAGGTTGGTACGTGATTTCGTATTCACTTAACTCTATAGCCCACTTAGCCAACCTACCTGATAACTCATGCTTATGTAATATATTACGTAAAGGGTAAGCGGTTACTACAGCAATAGGATGACACTGAAAGTAAGGTCTTAATTTCCTAGATGCCATGATTAATGCAAGTGAAAGCTTTTCTAATTGAGGATACCGCATCTTCGCATCTAACAAAGATTTACTAACATAATAGATAGGGGATTGTTTACCTTGTTCTTCTCGAACCAAAACAGCACTTACCGCTACTTCTGAAACAGCAAGGTAAATGAGTAGTCTTTGCCCAGCCTTTGGTTTTGCTAGCAATGGTGGATTTGATAAGTATGTTTTAAAATTCCTGAGTGCCTGTTGACATTCCTCATTCCATTCAAAATGATCCTGCTTCTTAAGGGCTGAGAAGAATTTAAAGCACTTCTCTGATGATTTAGAAATGAATCTTCCCAAGGCTGCAATCCTCCCTGTTAACTTTGAACTTCTTTCTTGCTCGAAAGTATATCAGGGATTTTCTTCAATGGCCTTAATCTGTGCAGGATTCACTTCAATACCACGATTAGAAACAAGAAAACCTAAGAACTTACCTGATGCAACACCAAATGCACATTTTTCGGGATTTAACTTCATATTAAATTTCCGCAAAATTTTAAACGTTTCAGACAGATGCGATATATGGTCTCCTGAATGCTGAGTTTTAACGAGCAAATCATCTATATAGACCTCCATAGTTTTTCCCAAATGCTCTTGAAATATTTTGGTAACCAACCTCTGATACGTTGCTCCTGCATTCTTTAGACCAAAAGGCATTACTTTATAACAGTAAGTCCCCCTGTCTGTTATGAATGAAGTTTCTTCTTCATCTCCCGGACCCATTTTAATCTGATTTAAACTTGAATATGCATCTAAAAAAACTTAACAACGCATGCCCTGTAGTAGCATCAATTAGTTGATCTATATAAGGTAATGGAAAAGAGTCTTTAGGACAAGCTTTGTTAAGATCTGTATAGTCTACACAGACTCGCCATTTACCGTTCTTTTTAGGTACCACAATAGTGTTGGCTAGGCACTCAGGATACTTTACCTCGCGAATAAACCCATTTTTTAACAATTTGTGCACCTCATCCTGAATCACCTAATTTTTGAAAGTGCCCTGCTTTCTTTTCTTTTGTTTGATAGGTGGATGAGATGGGTCTTCATTCAACTTATGAGTCATTACCTCCGGTGGTATACCTATCATATCAGAATGGGACCAAGCAAAACAATCTACGTTAGCTTTTAAAAATTAAATCAACATACGTTTCATATCCGGGATGAGATTGGCTCCTATATACACTTTTCTTTCTGGCCAGTGTATAAACAAAACCACTGCCTCCAGTTCTTCTATCGTCGTTTTGATGTTTTCATTTTCTTCTGGTTCTTGAATGGAATCGGGCCTTGAATCCACATCTATTTTCCCTTGTTCAGTTGAGGTTGATGTTATGTTATCCTCAACTGGATTCCGTAATTGTTATTTCTCTTCACCCTTCGCACATAAATTCGCCACGGAGTTGATGCTGCTGGATGTCTGTTGGTCTCCCCTGATTTGACATATTCCCCATGGCGCTGGAAATTTAATGACTTGATGCAAGGTAGATGGAACATCATCCATGTCGTGGATCCATAGCCTACCAAGAATTATATTGTAAGCCATTTCCATTTCCACTACTTGAAATTTTGTGTCTTTGACAACACCTTCTGCGAACGTAGTAAGCATCACTTCCCCTTTCGTTACAACACTGGAATTGTCAAATCCTGACAAAGTATGTGCTTTTGGTACCAATCTATCCCCTGCTTGCATCTCGCGTATCACTCGTAACAAAATAATGTTCACGAAACTACCTGGATCAATTAAAATTCGTTTCACGTTAGTGTCATATACAAGTAAAGATATTATCAGTGCGTCGTTATGTGGAGTTAATAGACCCTCGGTATCTGCATCATTGAATGTAATATTTTCTTCCTCTAACACATGTCGCAGCCGCTTCCCGTGGGTAATTGTAACTTTGGAAATCTTGTTAGCTGCGGTATACGATACACCATTGACGTCTTCACCCCCGCTTATAACGTTGACAGTTCTTTTAGGAGAAGGTGGTTTTGGAGATTCCTGCCTGTTTTTCATGTATGCTTGTTTACCTTTCTCGCTGAATAACTCAGTGAGATACCCCTATTTTAACAAATAATCAACTTCACCCTGCAAAAACCTGCAATCTGCCGTTTTATGCCCATGATCGTTGTGGAATTCGCAGCAATGATCAGGGTTTCGTTTGTTTGTATTCGATCTCATCTCTTTTGGCCATCGAACCTTATCTCCCATGCTTCTTAAAACAGCCACGAGTTCAGAAGTGCTCACGTTGAAATTATAACCACCAAACCTTGCCTTTAAACCTCTATCATCATCTCGTGATTCACGTGTGCTTCGGTCATTCCCAAATCTAGATGATGAGCCTCACTCTCTATTCCTCGATCTGTGATCGTACCTTTGATTATCCCGTTTTGACCGTGAGTCTCTTTCTGCAGGTCCCATGTATGGCTCGTACCTATTTTTACCGGACCTTTTTTCTTTTTCCACCCGTCTTGAGCTTACCTTTTCTTCTTTTTGATGTCGTGAAATAATATCTTCTTCAATCCTCAACTTTGTGCTATATCTGTTGTAAACGTCATTCCATGTTGTAGCTGGGAATTCACGAAGGCTTTCCTTGAGTCGCCTCGTAGCTTCTGAGCTTTTCTCATTTATATTGCTTGTGAAAGCTATAGCTGCCCAGTTATCTGGTACACGTGGCAATGTCATTCTTTCACGCTGGAATCTGTCCACAAATTCCCTAAGCAATTATGAGTTCCCTGGTTTAATTTTAAAAATATCTTCCATTCTGTTTTCGACTTTTTGAGCTCCCGAGTGTGCTTTGATGAAAGAATCTGCAAGCTCAGCAAAAGAATTTATAGAATTTTCGGGTAAAAGAGAATACCATGTTAGTGCCCCTTAATGAGTGTTTCACCAAATTTCATGACTAATACAGATTCAATCTCCTGCTTAGTCAAATCGTTGAATGCAGTCACGTGGTCTCGTGGGTCTGTTGTTCCATCGTATTTTGGTATATCAGGCATTTTGAATTTCTTTAGAATTGGAAGGGGAGCAGCGCTTGGCTTCCAGGGCTGTTGAGAATACTTATCCATATCTACCCCTTTGATCACGGGTGGCACCCCGGGTATTTGCTCTATGCGGTCACTTTGCTCTTTGAGTTATTTCTGCAATGTTAGTACTAAGTTTTGTAAATCAGAATTAACTAAATTACCTGGTTCTCCCTCCTGTGATTCGCTGGGGGTTCCACCACTACCTGAATTAACGAGCCCGGAACGAGGGTTCTCCAGAGTGTTGTTATTTGGAGTGGGTGCGGGTGGTGCTGCAGGTAATTGGTTAACAAAAGCCTGAAGAGCTTTATTGACTTGTGAAGCAATAAGTTTTTGCAAAGCCTCATCCATAGTTTCAACATTTTCGAATTGAGCTTGTCCATCTGTATGAGACCCATCAGGAGTGCCTTCATGAGACCGCCGTGGAGAGCCTCGTGGAGAAGAAATCAGTATGTTATTGTTCTGTGGATCTCCGTGAAGTTGCTGGGTTGTTTGATTTTCTTGGTTTCCTTGAATGTTGTCATTGTTGTTCGACATGGTTGATGCAACAAGGAAAGTTAGGCTAAAATAAAATGGATTATCAGATTCCCGGTAATGGAACCAATTTGTTTAACCAAAAAATGCAATTTTGACTAAAGCTATAATTTAGAAGAACACGGGTTACTGATAATCGCAAGAATGTATAAAAGAAAGTAATTTGGATAGCCAGAATATAATTGAATAAAACAAGTAAACCAAAGTATATTCAGATGATCTTTCGTGTCCCTACAATTGTTCAGCCCTCTTCTTTTTATAGCTATTTTTGAGATATATGTCTTGCCTTTGTCATAATAAGGCCGGTATGGGCAATTAATGATATTGAATGCTACGTTACATAATCATTATATTCAAGACAGATTCTATAACGTTTTTAGCATTTAAGGCTTATTAAATACTGTATTTGGACTCTCATGTGTTGTCAAATTCATTCCTTTGATTCTTCTTGATTCTTGAATTTAAATGTCTTGAATAGGTACGGGCGTCGAATCCTTTGAATGTCTGCCCGTGCCACTTCCTTTGCCTTTGCTCACATCCATTGCTACTTGTGCCTTTTGGCTAGTTTAAATTCTTTGACCATTTGACCAGTCTACGTGTCACGACACGTCATCTCCATACTACTTTAATGTGTAAACTCAATTTTTTCAATACATGAATATATATATATATAAAGATTTATGTTGTCTGAAATTTGAATTGCTTTATATTGCAGAAGAAAAGAAGGTTCTTTGAATATTGTATTTACTCGCGTAAAAATTTTATTCTGTTGGTTGCAGACTAGGATTAGTTAGAAGATGGTGAAACTTGTTTTCATTTTGTTGTTTGATACTCTCTCTGTTCCAATTGACGTGGCTCGATTTATGAGTTTTAAGAAAAAATGAAGATTATTGGAACTTGTGATTTTAAAGATATCAAAATATTCATGTAATTATAAGACTTATGAAACTTTATGAAAATGATCATAAACATATGGTATAATAAAAACTTTTTCTTAATAGTAAAAAGTGAAACTTAAAATCAAATTATTTTTAAACATAGAAATGTGTCATTCTTTTCTAAACTCATTAATAAGAAAATAATGTCACATAAATAGAAGTGAAGGGAGAAATGATTTTGTTGACCATATGAAGAGAGAAATCACCCGATGTTCGATATAAGAATGCATTAATGATATTTTTCTTAATATTCCACTCGATGTTCGATATCCGTTTTGGGATCCTACTAATCCGAATTCATATTGGGAATCCTACTTTGGGGGTACGACTAACTAAACAAATGCCCTTTTCTGACTGAATCGCCGGATTTAAAGGATTATCGACCAAAAACCGACGAAAAATGGTGGGTCCAAATATAACCTGGTCGGTATCAAAAATCGGCCGATTAAGTTTATTTTCAACGGCCAAC
>NW_017682962.1:5116-9088 GCF_001879085.1 Nicotiana attenuata | reverse complement strand
ACTCCAGCACTCTAGGAGACTTTGGCACAATTCATGAATATGTTACACCACTCTGGCTCAGGAAGGGTTGCTTCCCCTTGCTGCAGCCACATCCCAGGCCGGCGGAGGAGTACAGACCTGCGCCGCCTGCAATACCAGTTCAGCCCGAGGATAGGGCAGCGGCTTCAGAGGATGAGCAGCGGAGACTTGAGAGGTTGAAGAAATATAATCCTCCTGTATTCAGTGGGTTAGCATCAGAGGATGCCTTGGGATTTCTGGAGGAGTGCTACCGTATTCTCCGCACTATGGGCATATCAGGATCGAGTGGGGTTTCCTTCACCACTTTCCATCTTCGAGGAGCCGCCTATCAGTGGTGGCGTGCTTATGAGTTAGACGGTCCGGACGAGGCAGCTTCCCTGACTTAGGCTCAGTTTTCGGATATGTTCACGAGGGAGTATGTCCCCCAGAGTCTTAGGGATGCTTGGCACGTGGAGTTTGAGCGTTTGCGCCAGGGTACTATGACTGTCTCGGAGTATGTTGTCCGCTACATTGACTTGGCTAGACATGCCCCAGCTATGGTTTCTTCCGTCCGCGAGAAGGTTCGCCGGTTCATTGAGGGGCTTATTCCCAGCATCAGATCTAGCATGGCTCGTGAGTTAGAGACGGATGTGTCTTATCAGCAGGCGGTGAGCATTGCTAGGAGGATTGAGGGTATGCATGCTAGGGACAGGGAGGAGAGGGAGGCCAAGAGGCCTCGAGAGTCGGGCCATTTTTCTGGTGCTCGTGCCCCAGCTGCAGGTCGTCATGGTAGGGGTCATATGGGTCGCCCCGTTCATTCAGATCTTCCAGCAGCCAGTGTTATTCCAGCTCCACCTAGGCCTCAGGAGCCTTATTATGCACCTCCAGTATCTAGTGCGCCTCCTGCACGGGGTGCTTCCATTGGACAGTCTAGCAGACCTGACCCGAGCCATTCACAGCCGCCACGTCCTCCCAGATCTTGTTTTGAGTGTGGTTACACACGCCACATGGTGAGAGATTTCCCCAGACTCAGGAGGGGTGCACCTTCGCAGGCTCCACAGCCACAGCAGGCCCCGCAGAGCTCTCAGGTTAGGTTCTAGCACCAGCTGCCACCCCACCGGCCCAGCTAGCTAGAGGTGGAGGTCGGGGAGGTACAGGTCGCCCTCGAGGGGGAGGCCAGGCCAGATATTATGCACTTCCAGGCCGTACTAAGGCCGCCACCTCCGATTCTGTCATCACAGGTACTATCTTGGTTTGTCATAGAGATGCATCGGTTCTATTCGATCCAGGCTCCACCTACTCTTATGTGTCTTCTTACTTTGCTCCGTATTTGGGGGCACCTCGGGATTCTTTGAGTTCCCCCATTTATGTTTCTACTCCTGTGGGAGATTCTCTTGTTGTGGACCGCGTCTACCGGTCATGTTTGGTTATTCTTGGTGGCTTTGAGACCAGGGCTGACTTATTATTACTCAGCATGGTTGATTTTGATATTATTTTGGGCATGGACTGGTTGTCGCCCCATTATGCTATTCTTGATTGTCACGCCAAAATCGTGGCGCTGGCTATGCCAGGTATACCGCGTGTTGAGTGGAGGGGTGCCTTAGGTCACACTCCCAGTAGAGTTATTTCTTTACTTAAGGCTCAGCGGATGATTGAGAAAGGTTGTGATGCGTACTTAGCTTATGTGAGGGATGCCAGTATGGATACTCCTTCTGTTGATTCAGTCCCCGTACTACGGGATTTCCCCGATGTGTTTCCAGCTGACCTTCCGGGCATGCCACCCGATAGGGATATTGATTTTGGCATTGATCTGTTGCCGGGCACTCAGCCCATTTCTATCCCTCCGTACCGTATGGCTCCTCCTGAGTTGAAGGAGTTGAAGGAGCAATTGCAGGAATTACTTGATAAGGGTTTTATTCGGCCCAGTGTATCGCCTTGGGGTGCTCCTGTGTTATTTGTAAAGAAGAAGGATGGTTCTATGCGCATGTGTATTGATTACCGCCAGTTGAATAAGGTGACAGTGAAGAACCGCTATCCTTTGCCTCGTATTGATGATCTGTTTGACCAACTTCAGGGCGCACGGGTGTTTTCTAAGATTGATTTGCGCTCAGGTTACCACCAGTTAAAGATTCGGGAGCCAGATATCCCGAAGACTGCCTTCAGGACTCGGTATGGTCATTAGGAGTTCCTTGTTATGTCTTTTGGGCTGACTAATGCCCCAGCAGCCTTCATGTATCTGATGCACAGTGTATTCCGGCCATATCTTGAATCTTTAGTCATTGTCTTTATTGATGATATTCTAGTGTATTCCCGGAATCGGGAAGATCATGAGCAGCACCTGAGGACAGTACTTCAAACCCTGAGGGAAAAGAGGTTATATGCAAAGTTTTCAAAATGTGAGTTTTGGTTGGATTCCGTGGCGTTCTTGGGTCACGTGGTGTTGAGTGAGGGCATTCGGGTGGATCCGAAGAAGGTTGAGGCAGTGCAGAGTTAGCCCAGACCATCCTCAGCTACATAGATTCGCAGTTTCCTTGGCTTGGCAGTCTACTACCGTCGTTTTGTGGAGAGGTTTTCATCGATTGCAGCTCCTATGACTAGATTGACCCAGAAGGGTGCTCCATTTCAGTTGACGGAGGAGTGTGAGGCAAGCTTTCAGAAGCTCAAGACAGCTTTGACTATAGCCCCAATTTTGATATTGCCTACCGGTTCGGGGTCTTATACTGTCTATTGTGATGCCTCGAGAGTTGGCCTTGGAGCTGTATCGATGCAGGACGGTAGGGTGATTGCCTACGAGTCCAGACAGTTGAAGATACATGAGAAGAATTATCCTTTCCATGATCTTGAGTTAGCTGCCATTGTTCATGCCTTGAAGATTTGGCGTCATTACTTGTACGGTGTGCCTTGTGAGATATATACTGATCACCGGAGTTTGCAGGATCTGTTCAAGCAGAAGGATCTTAATTTGCGTCAGAGGAGATGGCTAGAGTTGCTAAAGGATTATGACATCACTATCTTGTATCACCCGGATAAGGCCAATGTGGTAGACGATGCTTTGAGCCGCCAAGCAGAGAGTTTGGGGAGTTTGGCTTATTTACCAGCAGCAGAGAGGCCTATGGAGATGGATGTTCAGGCCCTAGCCAGCCAGTTTGTGAGATTGGATCTTTCGGAGCCCAGCCGGGTTCTAGCTTGTATGGTCTCTCGGTCTTCCTTGTTTGATCATATCAGGGAGCGGCAGTATGATGACCCTCATTTGCTTGTCCTCAAGGACAAGGTGTTGCATGGCGATGCTCGAGATGTGACCATTGGTGCTTGCGGAGTATTGAGGATGCAGGGTCGGGTTTGTGTACCCAATGTCGATGGGCTTCGGGAGTTGATCTTAGAAGAGGCCCACAGTTCGCGGTGTTCCATTCATCCGGGTGCCGCGAAGATGTACCAGGATTTGAGGCAGCACTACTGGTGGAGGCGGATGAAGAAGGATATAGTTAGGTTTGTAGCTCGGTGTCTTAATTGTCAGCAGGTGAAGTATGAGCACCAAAGACCGGGTGGATTGCTTCAGCAGATAGAGATTCTGGAGTGGAAGTGGGAACGGATCACCATGGACTTTGTATCTGGACTCCCACGGACTTTGAAGAAGTTCGATGCCATTTGGGTTATTGTGGATCGGCTGACCAAGTCCGCGCATTTCATCCCTGTTTGTACTACCTAGTCCTCGGAGCGGTTGGCAGAGATCTATATCTGGGAGATTGTCCGTCTGCATGGTATTCCAGTTTCCATTATTTCAGACATAGGTACTCAGTTCACATCGCGGTTCTGGAGAGCCGTACAGCAGGAGTTGGGTACTCGGGTGGAGTTGAGCACGACATTTCACCCCCAGACGGACGGACAGTCCGAGCACACTATTCAGATTCTTGAGGATATGCTCCGTGCGTGCGTGATTGAGTTTGGAGGTTCTTGGGATCAGTTCTTGCCATTGGC
>NW_017682962.1:0-2223 GCF_001879085.1 Nicotiana attenuata | reverse complement strand
TCCCAAGTCACCGGTTGAATCCCGAATCGAGAAAATAATGACTCTATTTAACAGTCTGCGACCAGAAATCCGAGTAAGGAATTCTGTTAACCTGGGAGAAGGTGTTAGGCATTCCCGGGTTCCGTGGTTCTAGCACGGTCGCTCAACTGTCGTATTTGGCTAAATATCTGATTTTAGACATGTTTTGACCTATGTGTTTTTAACTTTTTAACCGCTTCTATTATTATTTTTACAGAGAATTGCAACGTCATTAAAACATGTCTCGAATCACGTCACATAAATGCACCCGTGATTTTTGACATATTTTAACTTTGTTGGAATTTGGATTTGGGTCACATAAATGCACACCCGAATTTAGGAAAGTAATATTATTAAACACGCGCCTAAAGCAACTACGCGTTTGCAGTTTGTGAGGGCCATGAAATTTGCTAAATGGCACCCTCGGAATCTAAGGTTGAATTAAAGCCAATTAAAACGAGGGCCACGCAACTGTCATTTTATTTGGCGCGGCGCACCTCAAGTCTAATTTATAAGGACATTACTAGTTAATTGAAGGACGTAAGCTAACTCATACTTATATAATGTCAGACTTAATCTAATAATTCAATAAAACGTTAAACTGGTGACGGACCAACCCTATTATATTATGAAATGGCTGGGTCAGTCCGAATCTCAACGTTTGGCTGCCCATTTCAGCAGGTTCAACGTGTAAAACAACTGGGCTCCACCTGAAGCCCAACTCGGCAGCCTGATTGCAAGAGGAACAGGTAATGTGATTTTGTGAAAAAGGAAAAGATGTGAGCCAAGAAGGAGCAACATGAGTATTTAGAGCAGCATCTATGTTATTATCTTATACCAACGTGAGCAACATGAGTATTTAGAGCAGATTATATGCGGAAGCTTAGGGAAAAGGAAAAAATGTTAATTACATGAAGACAGACAATCAATAACTAATCATACAACTACCAAATCTAATCATAAACTAAAACATAGCTGGTACCTTTTACATCCCTTGAAATCCATGTTTTTGCAAGATTACTCCAGTTTCAAACTCATGATAGTACAGTACTACATGAGTATGCAGCAACACATCAGAGTCAAAGAAGCACATAGTTCAAATTCCCCCTCCAGATGTTACAAACATGTTCCAAAACATTCCAGGGAAACAAATGAGACTACCCAATGAACTGATTAATACACAAGGGCCCTTGGACAACAATATGATTTAAATGCATCAGTTATACCCCAAATTGACGAAATAAAACTCACTGAAAACACCCAACGATGAACCTATCAAAAACAAACTCACCCCTGCAGATTTCCTTTGACTGATTAACAATCGCCAAACCAAGCAAAATTCAGTTAGACAATAGACTATCTAGCAAATTGACAACTTTACAAAACATCAGTGCAGGATTTGTACTTAAAACTGTGCAGCTTTGCTTCATAAACGGTGCAAAAACAGGGTAGGTGTTAAATAGCCTGATAATTATAACAACTGCCCAAATTCAGCAGATATGGACATTGGAAATACGACTAAATGCAGTAATGTACATCAATACCTTCACAAACATATGTGATGAACACAGAATCACATGCAGGTTGTAGGAACACCAACTAAACTATGTTAACCACAGATCTTATACCTTCGTGTCAACACCAAACAATTAACAAGAAATTTGTCTCCAAACTTTAATGGATAAGGGTCTGATTCAATGATCTTAGAAACAGAACCTCAAACACTAGAACCTTAACAGGTCATTAACATGAAAATGATGAGGACAACGTCAAACACTAAATCAGTTTAAGCACACAAGACAGACTTTAGCATACTCAAGCTAATCAACTAATGAACAGAGGACTCCAACATCTTTCTCATGAGAGCTTATTCAAACAGCAACCAACAACACCTCAAATGCATCGTTTCATACTCACACTGCCGCGTTCAGAACCAAAGCAAAACCATGACTCAAATTCCCAGTTTTAGAGCAGCTTATGCTAACAGACTAAACAACCATAACAGGATAGCTTTGCAAACGTTAAGCGAAACAATCGACTTAAAATAACAGTAGTGTGACATCTTCAAAAATCCATACCAACTCAATACTCAAACACATATCACTACTGAGAATAGATGCAGTCAACAAGAAATTCGATCATACACAAACAAACCACCCTAGACTGAATCTCATAGCTCAAAAAAAGCAGTGAAACAAAAAAAGA
>NW_017682961.1:0-9088 GCF_001879085.1 Nicotiana attenuata | reverse complement strand
AGTAGAGCCAATGTGCCTCAGGGTGACCCCACGGTTACTCATTTGCACAAAGAACTACATGGCCATGGACAGGCTATAGCAGAACTTACAACAACAATGAACCAATTAGCAAAGGCACAGTTGCAACAAGTTCAGAATCCTCGCCAAGTGAATGTTATGGATGGTGTTAACATGCTAGTGAACCAAAGAAGACGAAGAGGTCAACAAAACCAAGGGAATTCGGATCAATTTGACAATGATGGTAATGGATTTCAAGATGATGGCTATGAAGAGCAAAATGAGGAGGTGCAATATGTGAATAATTACCAAGGCCAAAGAGGAAATTCTTCCAACCAACAACAACAATGGTGATCCCAGGGCAATTGGGGTAACCAACAGCAAGGCAACAATAACTGGAACAATCAACATCAAGACAATTGGGGAAATCAAAATTACAACCACAACAATCAAGGAAACTGGGAAAACAACAACAATTGGGGTGGAAATAACAACAACCAAGGCGGGTGGAACAATAACCAAGGAAATCAGGGGCAAGCCTTTCAAAGGCCCCCAATGTACCAACAACCGAGCAATCCAACACCTTTTCCTTCCCAGGGTCCTAGTTCATCCAATAATGAAATGGGTAGAGTTGAAATGATGTTCGAACAAATGATGAAAAAGAATGCGGATTTCGATGCGTAATTGGCTTCTCACAATACTTCAATTAGGAATTTGGAGGTGCAACTAGGTCAAACCTCTTAGTCCTTAAACACACGCCCTAAGGGTGCTCTACCAAGTGATACGGTAGTGAACCCAAAGGGAGGGAACAATCATGTTATGGTTGTGACCACTAGGAGTGGACGAGGTGGTGATGTGAATGCCTCCAAACAAACACAAGTTTTGGGTGAGGAAGTTGAGTTGCAAGATGATGAAGTTCCTTTGGTGGTTGAGAATGTGGTTGATGAAAATATGAATGAAGAAGTGAGGATCAATATTCAAGATGCCAAGGTGGAAACACAAAGTGACGTGAACCCGTCTAGGGAGCACGTAATTGACATGCCAGAGCCGGTTGTGCCAAAAGCCAAGGCACCCTTGCCTAGGCCACCTCCCCCTTATCCTCAGAGGCTAGCCAAGCAGAAAAATGAGAATCAGTTCAAAAAGTTCATAGACATGATGAAGAGCTTATCCATTAATGTTCCGTTGGTAGAAGCTTTAGAGCAGATGCCTGGCTATGCTAAATTCATGAAAGATTTGGTGACAAAGAAAAGATCCATGGACTGCGAAACTATCAAGATGACCCACCAAGTTAGTGCTATAGTACATTCAATGGCTCCGAAGTTAGAGGATCCCGGTGCTTTTACTATCCCTTGCACTATAGGGAGTGCAGACTTTGCTAAAGCTTTATGTGATCTTGGGGCAAGCATCAACTTAATGCCCAACTCAGTTTTCAAGACTTTGGGTATTGAGCCACCGAGACCAACTTCCATGCGATTGCAAATGGCAGACAGATCTATGAAGCGACCATTGGGTATTGTTGATGATGTGCTAGTCCGGGTGGACAAATTTATCTTGCCAGTTGATTTTGTGATCTTGGATTGTGAGGTAGATTATGAGGTCCCGGTCATATTAGGGAGACCTTTCCTTGCTATGGGGAAGGCTCTAGTGGATGTGGAAGCAGGGGAACTCACTTTCAGGGTGGGTGATGAAAAGGTTGTTTTTCATGTGTGCAAGTCAATGAAGTAGCCCAATTGATGATAATTGATGATACTAGTGAACCCAGATGGAGGGTGTGCATGGACTACCGCAAGCTGAACAAGGTGACCCGCAAGGATCACTTCCCATTGCCTTTCCTGGATCAGATGCTTGATCGTCTTGCTGGGCGTGCCTTCTATTGTTTCTTGGATGGTTATTCGGGGTACAATCAAATTTTGATAGCTCTAGAGGATCAGGAGAAGAGAACCTTTACTTGTCCATATGGCACCTTTACTTTCTTTCGGATGCCCTTTGGGTTGTGCAATGCACCAGAAACATTCCAATGGTGTATGATGGCCATTTTCACCGATATGGTGGAAGATATTTTGGAGGTGTTCATGGGCGACTTCAGTGTTATGGGTGATTCATTCGATGAGTGTTTGAACAATTTGGATAGAGTGTTGGCCCGGTATGAAAACACCAATCTTATGCTAAATTGGGAAAAATGCCACTTCATGGTTGAAGAGGGCATAGTTTTGGGTCATAAAATTTCAAAGAATGGTATTGAGGTTGACAAGGCCAAAATTGAGGTGATTTCAAGACTTCCTCCCCCCCACTTTTGTCAAGGGGTTAGAAGTTTTCTTAGGCATGCGGGGTTCTAGCGGCGATTTATCAAGGACTTTTCGAAGGTAGTGAATCCTCTATGCAAGTTGCTAGAATAGGATACAAAGTTTGTGTTTGATGAGAGATGTATGCAAGCCTTTGAACTTCTCAAGCATAAGTTGACCACCACCCCAATCATTACCATACCCAACTAGAGCTTGCCTTTCGAGCTCATGTGCGACGCGAGTAATGTTGCAGTTGGGGCAGTTTTGGGTCAAAGAGTGAACAAAATGTTTCATCTGGTGTACTATGCGAGCAAGACAATGAATGAAGCTCAAAGAAACTACACGGTGACTGAGAAGGAATTGTTAGCTATTGTGTTCGCCATGGAAAAATTTTGGCCATATCTTATGGGAGCCAAAGTCATAGTGCACACCGATCATGCAGCTCTTAGGTACTTGATGACAAAGAAAGACTCTAAAGCTAGACTGATGCGATGGGTCTTATTACTCCAAGAGTTTGATTTGGAAATTGTGGACCGGAAAGGTAGCGAAAACCAAGTGGCAGATCATTTGTCCCGCTTGGATAAAGAAGGAAGGCTGTGTGATGGCCTAGAGATCAACGATGCATTTCCCGATGAGCAGCTACTTTCTGTGTCGATGAGTGATATGCCATGATTTGCGGATATTGCTAATTTCCTTGTGACTGGCATCATCCCATGTGAGCTCTCTTCTAACCAAAGGAAGAAGCTCAAACGGCATAGTCTGGACTTCTATTGGGACGAGCCATACTTGTTCAAGATTTGCACCGACGGAGTGATCCGGAGGTGTGTACCTGAGGAGGAGCAATTTAGCATTCTAAAGGCTTGTCATTCCTCCCCCTATGGTGGCCATCATGGAGGGGCGAGGACAGCTTCAAAAGTTCTGAGTTGTGGTTTTTATTGGCCAACCTTGTTCAAAGATGCAAGTGATCTAGTAAAAAGGTGTGATCAATGTCAAAGAGTGGGCGGTATTTCCAAGAAAGATGAGATGCCTCTAAACACAATTTTTGAAGTTGATATCTTTGATGTATGGAGTATCGATTTTATGGGCCCTTTTGTAAGCTCGTGCGGAAACACTTTCATTCTTGTAGCGGTTGATTATGTCTTGAAATGGGTTGAGGCCGTGGCCTTGCCCAACAATGAAGCTAAGAGTGTGGTGGAATTTCTGAAGAAGAGCATTTTCATAAGGTTTGGTACGCCCCGGGCAATTATTAGTGATGGAGGATCGCATTTTTGTAATAGAGCTTTTGATGCCTTTCATTCCAAGTATGGTGGCAACCACGAAGTGTCTATGCCTTATCATCCTCAAGCAAGTGGCCAGGTTGAAGTGTCTAACAGGGAGATCAAGAGCATTTTGTCCAAAACCGTCAATGCCAATAGGACCGATTGGTCTAAAAAGTTGGATGATGCTCTATGGGCTTAGCGGACCGCTTACAAGACTCCAATTGGTATGTCG
This sequence comes from Nicotiana attenuata, assembly GCF_001879085.1. NCBI lineage: Eukaryota > Viridiplantae > Streptophyta > Magnoliopsida > Solanales > Solanaceae > Nicotiana > Nicotiana attenuata. The sequence continues at coordinate 5,318 of NW_017682961.1, read as the reverse complement.
CCGTACCGGTTGGTGTTTGGGAAAGCATGTCATTTACTAGTGGAGTTGGAGCATAAGGCCATGTGGGCCTTGAAGAAGTTGATACTTGATTGGGATATAGCTGCTAATCTTCGAGTGGAGCAACTTAATGAACTTGATGAATTCCGTTTCCATGCCTACTCCAGTTCGTCCTTGTACAAGTACAAAATGAAATACCTTCATGACAAATATGCTCGTGGCAAGGAGTTTAGAGTAGGTGATTTGGTGCTCTTGTTCAACTCTCGGTTACGGTTGTTTCCGGGAAAGCTAAAGTCAAAGTGGAGTGGACCATTTGAAGTAGTGTGTGTGACCCCGTTTGGTGCTCTTGATTTAAAGAACAAAAGTGGGGAAGTTTTTAGAGTGAATGGGCATAGAGTCAAGCACTATTTGGGGAAGTTTTATGATATCCATGTGGTGGCTGTTGTTCATTTCAAACGAGTGGATGGTAGCATTCGTCGTGCCGCGACGTTAAATCAGGCGCTTCTTGGAAGGCAACCCATGTGTTTTTATTCTTATTTTTCTTTGACTTTCATTGTAGTGTAGGATTGATTTTTAGGCTAACTAGTTGTGAGATGTTACAGGATTGAGTTGATGCAGTGCAGGACATAGTGGAAAAGATGCACAGGTCTATGCAGTTGTCAGTGCGGCCGTAGTCCATTCTGTGCGGACCGCACTGAAGAAAATGTGAAAATGCAACTCTCTAAAGTATACAACTGCGGCCGCACTACAATTTGTGCGGTCCGCGGTGGACCTCTACGGCCGCAGTCCATTTTGTGCAGACCGCAGAGCGTTGCCTTCTCAAGCTTGAACAAAATAGTGCAGTGCGGACCGCGGTCCATTTTGTGCGGTTCGCACTGGTTGGTGAGACTGGGCCCCAGATCCTTTGCTATAAATAGGGCCTGAGGCCCTCCTTTTACCCTTTTTGCACATTGAACTCTCAGAACCCTAAAAATCACTCTTCATCATCTATTTTGTTTGCAATCAACTGCTTGGACTTATTATTCTTCATTAACTCTCACATATGGTACCATTACTTGCTTTTTAATTGATCCATTTTGTTAATTTTCTCTTAATTTTCTTTTTTCTTGCCTGTCATTCTTTTCTTCCCTTATTTTCTTCAATTCATTAGGTTAGGATTGTTAATTTTTAGGTTAAAATAGACATAGATAGTTAAAATCAATGGGTAATCATGCAAGGACACTACTTAGGATGAAAATTGGACCCAAAATCAAGATATGAGAAACCCTAAGTTAGTGCCACAGTAGGGCTCCCTGTGTGGATCGCGGTCATTTTTGTGCGGTCCGCGGTGCCCTTGTGCGGTCCGCAATACCATTTTGTGCGGACCCCACTGATGAACTAGGATTGCTGAACCTCAGGCAGTGCGGCCGCACTACATTTTGTGCGGTCGCGGTTGATTTTGTGCGGTCCGCACTACCTAGATACAGAGAGTGGGTAGTCTGAACCCCACCTTTGTGCGGATCGCGGTTGATTTTGTGCGGTCCGCGTTGACCACAGTGCGGTCGCAGTTGATTTTGTGCGGTCCACACTGGGTGCTTTCTGCAACATTTCTGCAACTTCTCTCTTCTGCAATTTTGTTCTGCAATTGTGCTTCTTAACTTATTACACTGAGACTAACAAGCTGATTGCATTATGATTGCAGACAATGGTGAAACAAAGAGGTAAACAACCGGGCAGAGGAGAATCCTCCCGGGGAGGGAAACAGAAAATGATAAAATTGACTCCCAAAGCTCGGGAGGCAATAAAAGCAGTCAGAAAGGCAATAAAGGCTGCGGATAGAGCTGCTTCTCACTCAACGGGGAGTGAGTACGAACCTTCCCGAGAGATTTCCTCCGACTCAGTCCCAACACACATCCCTGACTGGCTGGATTGGTTCAGGCTAAGAGACACTCCAGCATCCCCCACTGCCCAAGCGTCAGTGAACATTTCTTCTAGGTCATCTGATGGCTCAGGTGAAGGTAGTGGGGAATACTCCACCTCTCCCACAGCTTCATTATCTGGAGAGGGTGCAGTAGGTGCTGAGGAGGAAGCAGGGGGAGAACAAGAAGTAGGAGAAGGAGGTGAGCCTCAGGTGGGGGGCATTGCTAGAACTAGAAAGCCGGAGGTTTGACAAGATAGATTTGTTAGTGAAGTAGTGTACCATAAATTTCAGGAATGGTGGCCAGTGAGGAAGTTGATCCCGGAGAGGAGCTTCGTAGATAGAGACTTACTACCTCACAACCCCAATGTGAGGAGGCAGTTTCGGGAGAGAGTTGGCTGGGCGTACTTTTTGTCTGACCGTGTAGATGCCAACGAGCACTTAGTCAAGGAATTCTACGCCAATGTGGCCCACATCAAAAAGGGTACAAAGGTGACCAAGGTGCGGAACTTGAAGGTGTTGTTCGTTGGGAAGACGATAAATGATTACCTTGGCTTCGATGAGGAGGATGAGTCCATATACATGGCAAAGATGGAAATGGGTGAGGAGGTTCGTCCTTGGCTAGCACAGTACCTGGCAATCCCAGGTACCACCCTCGACTGGTTGACTGCCGGAGTCAAGATTCTGAGGCGTAGTTTGAACTTCGAGGCAAAAGGGTGGGAAATATTTGTGCGCAGCAGACTGGACCCGACTACTCATGACAACACCCTCCCTCTTCACCGGGCAATGTTGGTGGCTTCGATCATGGCGGGGTAACCAATTAATGTGGGGAATGTGATATCGAGGATTATCTCAATTGTGGGTGCGGAGCATGACAGAAACTACCCGTTCCCCAGTTTTCTCACCATGTACTTCCGGGATTTGAAGGTGGAAAAGAGGCCCTTCGACATCAAAGTCAAAGCGAAGGCCCCTTTCTCCTAGTACAACATGCAGGGGGATGATAACCCCAAGAGCAAGAACTTCAAGAGTACGGTTACTGCTCCAACTGGCCAGTCTGAAGAGCCAGTTGTAATAGTGACTCCTGCTGAGCCGGCCTCTACTTCCATTGCTATGCCTCCTGGTCCATCCACCTCAGCTGCCCCGGAGATCCCATCTTCCCGGGCCCATCCTATCACTGCCCACGGCTGAGCTAGGTACTTCTCAGTATCAACAACTGGATGCAGACTGCGCCATCCAAGTTGTCCATTTTGACTACTACGGTAGAGGCTCAGTCAGCACCTCCACCCCCACAGGTTCCACAGTCCATAGAGGATGCTCTTAAGGAGATGTTGGACAACCAGAAGAAAATCCTTGACAACCAGAAAAAGCTTGCTGAGGCAGTTGATTCACACAGCAAGGCTCTCAAGGAGCTTGCTAGGGAACACAAGAAGTTGAGGAAGACACGGGCCTCCAAGGAGTCCGTGAAGGAGCTGAGAGCAAATGTTGACAGATTGAAGGCAGGTCAGTTGCCTTTAGATTTATTGCTCCAGGACCCAGTACCAGCAGCTGATCCCCAGCCGGAGCACTCTCAGAGGCCTTCCAAGAGGAGGAGGATGATTCCCAGATCGGATGATGCAGTCATCCAGTTGGCCGACCCACCAGAGGCTTCTTCTAGTCAGCCACAGGATGCACCTCAGGAGCCTGTCCAAGCCCAGGTCCCAGCAGCAGAGCAGCAGACCACAGGGAACCAGTCTGAGGTTCCCGAGCACAGTGAGGACGCAGGGACCACTCAGGAGCCTATGCAGACAGACAGGCCGTAGGGAGTCTCTATATCCTTCTTTATCATCTTTTTGGTGCTTTATTTTGGTTAGTTGGCATTGGGGATAATGCCAGCTTTTATTTGAGGGGGTAGGCCCTACTTTTTGCTTCATGGATTCATTCGGATGACTGTATATATTTTTGATACTTTTTATGCTTTCTTTATTTTTCATCTTTGGTCTGTATATATTTTTATCATTTCTCGCACTTTTATTTCACTTTGGGTCTGTATATAAAGTTATGTTACATTGTAGATATTCATCCCATCAATTGTATATTCAAATCCCCTCTTGTATATATTCATTCTACTTTCCGCAAACTTTTCGTTCTTAGCTTCTTATTTGTGATTCGTAGCTTCTTGTTTTCAATGTTTACAATAAGCCTTTGGTTTTCTTAATGCCACGGTTCTTTCCAAAGGTGGAGTGTTGTGTGAACCGGGTGGCTCTTCCTAATGATGGATGGCGTGACAACCTTCTTAAGGGTTGAGTCCGTTTTTCTTTTTGTTTTTAGTAGTTAGTAGTTAACGGTGCCTCAAGAAAAGCTTCACATGGGCCTAGCACATTTGCCTTTGATCTTATGGTCAAAAACAAGTTGTTGTGTTTAGGATGGTGAAAGTCGTGACCTTGAGACTCTTGTGTTGGCCGATAATCATCAAGTGGTTTTTCAGGACCATTGTGTGCTCAAATCTTATCTAAGGTCGTTGTGGGCCCCCGACTCTGTGTCTTTAGCAATCCCATAGCTTGTATGGAGAGTAATCGTATTGCAAGTCCCTGTCCCGAGCCATTGGTCTAGAACTTGCCCTGAATATTTGTTGAGGCGAAATCCTAAGTGAATTTTGACTTGAGACATGATTATAGGCTCTACTTGGTCCAAATGATAGCTTAAACACTTCCATAACCTACCAATGATAAGATCCCTAGTCAACCCTTTTGAGCCTCAGACCTTTTTCCTTCAAGAACCATGATACAAGCCTATACCCGTTTTAAAAGATACCCTCTCTTGGCACCCGATCTTTCCTTTAGCACATGACAAAAGTATAAGTTTGGGGGGGAGACGAGGATTGCAACAAAGTGGTAAAAAGGCACAAAAATGAAGAAAAGGAAAGGCAATGAAAAAGAAAGAAAAGCAAAAAGACAAAAGAAAGTTCAAAGTGAAAAAGAATAAAAAGGGATTCAAAGAAAAGCAAAGAATGAAAGGTGTGAAAAGTTGAAAAGGAGAAAAGGTTTGAAATGCATAAGAAAGAGTGACAGTGTGTCTCTCTAACCCCTTAGAAAGAAGTGAAATGACTGAAAGAGTCAAGTGAATGGATGCCGAATGAATCAAAAGAAGTGCTTAAGGGAAGATGGAACCTACTTAGACCAAAACATTTCCTACCCTGAACCAAAAGCCTTCGCAATGTCTCCACAAAAGCCCTATATGATCTTGAGTTAAATGAAACTTACATTAGTGGATACTTACATAAGGGGCAAGCATATGGTACCTAAAGCCGGACTTGTGACTCTTTTTCTTGAGAGAGATGAGTGAATTCCCATTATCCTCGTTCTGAGTGCCTATTATCTTAAAGGTGAGGATTTGCTTAGAGAGAGTTGAGAATGTGTGAGTTTGGGTCCACATGACTAAAGTATAG
>NW_017682960.1:0-9092 GCF_001879085.1 Nicotiana attenuata | reverse complement strand
AATATTTTCACAGCAATACAACTATATTTTTTCTTTCTTTTCAATTCATGTGACTCTTACTTTTTCAAAACAATGCACCTTTCTCCTTATTTCATTAGTTTCACTCAAAAGCCAAACCAACCACCCCACACTTTAACTTTTACATAGTTCATAATAATTCAAGTACTCATGAGAGGTTACAATGGTTCAAATAGATGGTTAATTCAAACAAATGGGTAAGGCTTGTAATGTGGTTGCCAAATAAACAAGATTACAGGCTCAAAGGGGTTAACTACGATACATAATAATTAGGCGGGTAAAATATACATATCTGGCTCAACAAAGAAATGCCTATATCACTTCCTAGACTGAATAAAACTATTATTTCGCTTTGCAAACACACGGGGCAAGTTCTAGGCATCAAATGCAATGAACAGAATAACAAAAAACCTTACACACACATGGCACATAACTCACTCAGGATTGGATACATCAAGACACTCAAGTCAAAGCAGTTAAGAAAATTTAAAATCATACAATTTAAGGTACTTATACAAGAGTAAAAAACTGAGCCTAAGCGTCACAACCAAAGTACTCACTATTCTCAAGGCATAACAAAGTCAAGAGATATTGCTTCAATACAAAACACAACACATTGGCTCCTTTTCCTAAAAAAAACTAACTACACCCGGTTCAAATAAAACCCTTGGAAAAGAACCGTGGTTTAAAGAAAAACCAAGGGGGAATTGCTACACTACCTAACAAAAAAATCTTTTTTTTTTGTTTTTTTTAGACTTAAATCCCTCAAGAAAATTGTCTAATAGATCCATCGTCGGGAAAAGTCCAATCTTTAAAAAAAAATACTATTTAATTAAACTAATAATGCTAAAGTAGCATGAAAAGTCACCCAGACAATCTCATCACCCCACACTTAAAATTGTGCATTGTCCCCAATGCACAACCCATAAGAGGGTAAGAGAAACTCCCTGTAGGCCAAAGGCTGAAGCACTAGCAGTTCATGGGGGTACTCGGACTTCTCCCAGGCTTGGTTCTTCGTGCGGGTACCTCACACTTAGTTCCAACCATTTGATTTGCTATTGCATCCTTCCAATTGCTTTGCTTTCCACGCTCCTAGAAAATAAAAAATCGACACTACAAGAATAATACAATTAAAAAAATAAATTAAAAAAATAAATAAAAGAAAGCAATAAAGCTGGGTTGCCTCCCAACAAGCGCTTGATTTAACGTCGCGGCACGATGCGAATCACTTTTTTGCCTCCACCTCGAGCTTATGAATTGAACCCCAAGTTTTGATTCAAGCTTATGATTATGGTCATGGGGCGGTGGAATGAATCTAACTGGCCCAAGGAAATAATGTAGTATTCTGTACTCCTTGGCCTTTGTATGAGGTATGTAATCCTGACTTTCTGGCAAGAAGAAATCCAGAATATATGCACCTTGTTCCTCATTCCATGACTCTTCGATTGGTTCAGATAACTCTATTTCCATATCATCATCCAAACATAATGTGGAAAAATGCTTGGAGTGTGGACCAATGCGCTCAAACACATGAACTTCAGGACTTTCAACATCCTCAACATCAATGATACTAGAGTCAATAAAATTTATATCCTCAAAGTCCTTGGTTGGCTCTAGTCTCACTTTTTCAACATTGACATCCTCAAGTTGTAGTTGGCTAGGTTTTTGATGTTTTACTCTGACCTCCCCAATTAACACCTCAAATTTATGCTCTTCTTCGCTGCTATCCTCAATATTGGCTTGTTGAGCATTAAAAACTCCAACCACTTGACTCAATTGAGCCTCCAACTTGCGAATAGTTGCCTCTTGCCTTTCTATGTGCAATTGTTTCTCATTGTTTTGTTCCAGAAGACACTTTAGCATATCCTTGATCTCCTTCAGGTTCGCATTCCCAGGTTCTTTGTTCCTATTAACTTCACAAGAAAAGGTAGAACCATCATAGTAAGGGGTTGGGGGAAAATAAGAAATATAAGCACAACCATGAAGGTGACCATTTTTACCACCACACACATCACACACATTCCACAAATAAGATTGAGTTGGTGCACATAACTCGCTCTCAGGAACGTTTTGAAAATTTTGCCACGAGTGGTTTCCTTTACAATATGTATGGAGATCAATACTAGAATTATCTACACCTAAATTCCCATAATTCCAAGATGTCATGTTTCTCAAATCAACAGTTATAAAAATAAAAAAAAATACCAAGAAAAAACAAAACAAAATAAAAGTTCAAACTTGAACCCTAGCAATATATACAGCTACAACTACACCGTTAGTTCCCCGGCAACGGCGCCAAAGTTTGATCACGCCCAACTCTAGTCCTAAAAAGGATAAGTGGTAGCTGCAAATATAATCCAGTCTAAAAGTCCGGAGTCGAATCCCACAGAGAACTAAGGTTTCGCTGTAATTTTTCAATATCGCAAAGAAGACAAGTTTGAACAATTTCTAAATTATAATATTAAGATTTTTATATCTAACTAATTAACCAACAAATACTATAAAACAGTAAAATTATCAACTAACAAGACAAAGATTTGGAGACTAAATTAAGGAGGTCTAGAGTTATGATTTCCCCAATTGTTGATTTCATTAGTTGTATGTTTCTTATAGCTTTGACTTAGTTGCCTCTATCAATCATGAACTCTCCAGCTATCATAAATCTCTCTCAAGCAAATATGATAATTTACTAGACGCACTCTCTCTAGCTACGCTAGCTAGATTCACAACACAGTTCACTTAGATCGCACCCGAGGTATCGTTATCTCTAATCCAACCTCTAAACTCTCGGTTATGACTCTCGCCTATACTCCGGGAGTGATGTTGTTCAAACAACTACCTATATGCACTCTCTCTCAAGCAGAAATACCACATTCCAGAATACTTTACTCTGAAGAACTTCCTGCGAATCTAAATTCGTTACCTTTACTTTCTAGATACTGATACATAGAATCCCATAATTAGCATAAGTCTTGACCTTGCCGATGAAAACACAGTTTCTAACCACACATGCAACTTTAAGATACCCGATTGTTCCCTGTGGACTCTTGAACACATTGGAACCATTTTCGAAAGTCATTCACTCTTATTCAAACTGCAAATTACCTGACTTAACGAATAGAACCACTCGTGCCTTATTGGCACTCCGATTCCGCAAAATGAGATCCTCATCCCAATACAACCAAGCAACTTCCTGCTCTATGCATCGAACATTCTTTACCAACAACAACTCTAGACATTCCGTGATTCTCATACCCTATGGAACATAATATAACCTTTGTCAAAATATTTCCTTTACTCTAGTCATAGCTGACTCACCCGCACGCTCCAACTGAAGCCAACATAGCGCATGACCTTACAATTAGCTAATTAATAGCAAACCCCCCAACTTGGCTCGAAGCCATATATCAAGACACACTCAATGACTCACAACACTTTTAATCTAATGATGCCACAATGCCATAGTGAGATTAAACTCAAATCCTGTACAAGTTTGTGAAAACACAGATCATCTAGTACTGTAATCCTCTACAAATTTTGCATTCATACCCACATCAGTTGAGTCCACCCTCTTGAGCGACCCGAATTTTCAAATTTCAACACGTACCCTTCAATTACACATGAGATCTTCTAACATACACATAAGGATCATACCACTTAAGAACACTCCGTAGGGGATAACCCACCTGCTTCGCCTCAATTTAGTATTTCAGCATACCTTCCACCGTCATACACATTACACACTCATTTAGTCTTCTTGAATCTGAACTCATACCGCCACATGTAACGCACTTCACTCCCCAACTAGGGGACACGAAAATATTCTTCACGCGCCCATACTCGGGCTACACATCAAATCACAATAGGAAACGAACACTTAATAGTTCATCTATTATCCAACAGACTTCTTCGTCACTACCAAGTCACATAGATACATCTCGCAGTACTAACATACTCATCACATGGATATCCAACCGCCATTCTGGCTAATAGGGACAGTACCGAACATATAAGTTCAAAACACCTGCTCACACAATCAGCACCTCGGTGCTCAAGCCATTGGCAAATATCCGGCCTCAAGTCCTCCAGACTGGCCCAACATAAACTCACGGAGATTACATCTCGCCCCTTGATCGGGGAATCACAAGCCATCAAGGAACATATGATACTCATACAAACGCATGGAAGGAATTTCAAGAGTTTCTTTTCAAGCTGAATCAAGGACGCACGATAAGAATTCAAGAATGTGAAGTTTTCCTAAAGGTTCTGCAGCCTCTCGAGGATAAATACAAACGTCTCCGTACCGATCCGCGAGACTCTACTAAACCTGCTCATGACTCGTGAGACCTAGTAACCTAGGCTCGGATACCAACTTGTCACGACCCAAAACCCCGCACTAGTCGTGATGGCGCCTCTCGTGAAGACAAGGCCAGTCAACTAACCCAAATAGTCCCTTTCAAAGTAGTTAAACATAAATGAATAGCAAAATATGACTTAAGGACATTAATTAACGAAGTTTACAACCCAACACAGTCCGACCGGGGTGTCACAAGTCACGAGCATCTAGAGAAGTCTAAATACACCTACAGGGCCAACAATATACGGAATAAAATTTAGAACCAAAGGAAGTAATCCGGTGCCGAGAACGCTGGCGGTCACTCCGCTCAGCTACGATAGCAATACCTTCAACCAGCTCAAAACCCACTACCGGGTGAACAATACCTGCATCTGCACGCGAGGTGCAGGGAGTAAATTGAGTACTCCAACTCAGTGAGTAATAAAAGTAAATAATAACTGAGCAGCAAGAAATCACGTAAAGCAACCAACATGTTATACAGAAGCCGGGTGCAATTTTCTGAAAAAAACAGTGAAATCTGTGAAATCTTTAGAAATACCTTGGCTCAGTTCAAATCTCTTTTAAAAATGATCTTTTCGGTGATTACAAAAACGATTTCAAAACAGTTAGTGCTGATACGCACTGAAAATCCGCCACTCGGGCACAAATACCACGGTATAACAGGTAAAGAGGCAAATAAGTATGCAAGATGAGCACATAAAAGTTCTCCCCTAGGCAATATCTCAAAACAGTACCGGCCCCTCGGGCATGATTTATGTTCCTGGTCAGTCATTGTTACCTGACCGGTCAACCATTGTTACCTGACCAAAACGCGTATTACAGTGCCATTGTTACCACTGGTCAGTCATTGTTACATGACTGGTCAGTCATTGTTACCTGACCAAAACGCGTACAACAGTGCCATTGTTACCACTGTCTAACATTTATCCGCTCTAGATGGGTTCCCGCGCTCACTGTGGGGGTGCAGACTCCGGAGGGGCTCCTACAGCCCAAGCGCTATATCATCATAAGGCCTGAAAGCCTGTACATATCAACATGAGGCCTGAAAGCCTTCTCACAATACACTCGAGGCCTGAAAGCCTCCTCACATATCACTCGAGGCCTGAAAGCCTCCTCACATCACTCGACATATCCTCACATATGGCCCTCGGCCTCAATCAGTCCAAAAATAATCATAAGCCCCTCAGGCATCAGTAAAGACAATAATGCTCAGCTCAAACAATAGTTCAAACATCAGTTAAAACTCAAGGTTGAGTAAAAATATAGCTGAGTTCATGAAACAGTGTAATTCAAATGGACTGAGTTCAAATAATATTTCAAATAGTGAGGAAAACAGTGATGATAGCTCACAAGGATTTTAAACAGTCGGCAATAAGCCCCAAGTATGGCAATCAGCCCAAGTCATGATAATATCAAATAAGTTTCAGTCAAATACGCGGTAAAATCAACAATCGGGACGGACCAAGTCACAATCCCCAACTGTGCTCTACCCCACGCTCGCTATCCGGAGTGCAAGTCACCTCAATATAACACTACGGCATGCCAATCCGGGGTTTCAAACCCTCGGGATATCATTTACAATCATTACTCACCTCGAACCGGTGAAATCTCTAGCTCACGACGCCCTTGCCCCATCAAATCGGCCTCCACGTGCGTCGAATCTAACCAAAATCATAGCGAATACATCACAATATGCTAAGGGAACAATACCCAATCGAAGACAATCGAAAAATATCAAGAATCTCGAAATTAGCAAAACCCGAGCCCCGGGCCCACTTCTCGAAAAATCAGAAAATTAACATCAATGGATTCCTCATCTTCTCAAGGGTTCATACATACCAAGAACTCTCAAATCCGAGCTCAAATGACCCATCAAATCCCAATTTAACATCTCAAAATGCCAAGCCCTAGTTCATCAATTTTAGGCTTAATTTCCATGAATTTCTAGGTTAATTTCACATATAATCATGTTTTTAACTCATAAAACTTACCTCCAGTCAATCTCAGTCGAAACCCTCTTCAATTGCTCCCAAAAAGCTCTCAAGATGTTCAACAATGGAGGAAAATACCCTTAGCTCGCGGATGAAATGTTATTTTAAAAATCTTCTCTGCCCAGCTCTTTTTCGGTTATGCGGTCCCGTTTCCGCTTATGCGGGACCGCTTCTGCGACTTTTATACCGCTTCTGCGGTTTTCCACTTAAAGGCTTCGACCGCTTCTGCGGCCCAGAAATCGCACCAGCGGGACCGCTTCTGAGGCCCAAACTTCCGCTTCTGCGGAAAACCCAACTCAAGCTCCAACCGCTTCTGCTGTTCCCCAATCGCATAAGCGATACCGCTTCTGCGGTCCAAATTTCGCAGAAGCGAAAACATACCAGAAGCAGCAGACTTAGCACATGAAAAATTCCAAAACTCTCCTTTTAACCATCCGAACTCACCCCGAGGCCCCCGGGACCTCAACCAAAATACCAATACGTCTAAAACATTATTCAAACTTGTTCCATTCATAAAAACACCACGATTAACACTAAAACCATCAAATTACATCAAATCCAAGCCTAAGTTCTTCAAATTCTTCCGAAACTCGCATTCGATCAAAAACCCAACCAAACCACCTCCGAATCATCTGAAATTTTGCACACACATCCCAAATCACCTAACAAAGCTACTGCAACTCTCGGAATTTCATTCCGACCCTCGGATCAAAATATCACCTATCAACCGGAATTCGCCAAAACACTAACTTTGCCGATTCAAGCCTAATTCTACACCGGACCTCCAAAATCAATCCCGATCACACTCCTAAGTCACAAATCATCCCCCGAAGCTAACCGAATCACCGGAAATCACATCTGAGCCCTATATCTCATAAGTCAACCTCTGATTGACTTTTTCAAACCAAGCCTTCCTTAAAGAGACTAAGTGTCTCATTTCTTATCAAAACCAATCCAAATCAACTCTAACACACCAAATACCGATAACGAAACATGAAGAAGCAAAAAATGGGGGAAACGGGGCGGTAGCTCCTGAGACGACGGGTCGGGTCGTCACACCTAATCCCTCAATTTTCTTCCTTAATTTCCCACTAATACCACGATGAAACAATGGAAAAATGGTCATAAACACAAGTAATGAAGCTTAAGTGACTTACCCAACTGATAACCTTTGATTTCCCTTGAAGAATTACTGCCCTAGCTCACTTCCCGTCTTCAAAAATGGAGAACTAGCAAAAAATCGCGAAGGAAACCTTATATACTTTCCGACCCAGGGATTTCGCACCTGCGGTCCCTTTTCCACTTCTGCGCTACCGCTTTTGCGGTCAAACTACCGCTTCTGCGATTTTCACTTAAATCCTGGAACCGCACCTGCGCCTTACCTTCCGCACCTGCGGTCTCGCAGGTGCGCTCAAGCTTCCGCACCTGCGACTTCTGGTCCTCTAGCCCCTAGATGCTTCTGCGGCTTACCCAACGCTTCTGGGATCTCGCACCTGTGGTCCCCAATCCGCAGGTACGGTTATGACAGGGGCAACAACTTCAGCTGCTCATTACCAAAGCCAAACTTTCCGACACCCTTCTGAATTCATCCTAAGGCCCCCCGGATCTCCACCAAAAGTACGAACAAGTCACATAACACTATTCAAGCATTTACCAGCCTTCAGAACACTCAAAACAACATTGAATCATCGAAACACCCTCGGATTCAAGCCTAAGGATTCCAAAAACTTCCGAATTCCGAATTCGATCAAAAAGTCTATCAAACCTAGTCCGAATGACCTAAAATTTTGCACACACGCCACAAATGACACAACAGACCTACTTCATTCCCGAAATTCTATTCCGACCCCAGTATCAAAATTTCCACTACCAACCGGAAAATGCCAAATTTTCAATTTCGCCAATTCAAGCCTAAACCTTCCACGGACCTCCAAAATACAATCCGATCACGCTCCTAAGTCCCAAATCACCTAACAGAGCTAACAAAATCATAAAATCCAAATCCGAGATCATATAATAAAAAGTCATAACTTGGTCAAACCTTTCAAATTTAAAGCTTCAAACTGAGAGTTGTTCTTCCAAATCTATTCCGATTATCCTGAAAACCAAGACCGACGATTCACATGAGTCATAATACATCACACGGGGCTAGTCATGCCTGAGAACTGGTGAGCGAAGTGCAATTGCTCAAAACGACCGGTCGGGTCGTTACACCATGGTTAGATTTTGGGTCGTGACAATACACCACAGTCACTGCAAAAAATAATTGGGGAAATTTTTTAGCATTCAGTGTAAAATACAATCTGTTAAATAGATAGAAGGAATAATAGGACAGCTTTTCCATAAGTGAAAAATATTTACCTTGATCTATGATGGATTGCTCATTCTATCTTCCAATGCAGATAACCATATCTTGTCCTTACTAGCTGTCCAGTTAAGTATGCGGGGGATCAAATTACCAACTCTTGTAGCTATATCAGTGTTGACTGTAGAACAACACTCATACAATCATATTTGCATAGTGAGCGCAAAACCTCGAATGAGATAAAAATGCACAGAAGGGTTGAGCTTGTGCCTAACGGACAGAAGCAATTGAGTATAAGCATCGATACCCCATGCGTAATTCACATGCTGCCCCGAATCCACCAAGTAGAACCTAAAATGGTCTATCAAACCTAAATTATCTTTGTCTGAATGACAGAGAATTCTATCAGATAGAGAATACA
>NW_017682959.1:8520-9093 GCF_001879085.1 Nicotiana attenuata | reverse complement strand
AGCATGATGCGAACGCGAAGAGAAAGACTGGGGGGGTCCAGGAATTGTTATACGCGAACGCGTGAAGTGCCACGCGAACGCGATGAATAAACTGGTGAATTTACGTGTTCGCGAACTGTAGGATGCGAACGCGAAGAAGGAATTTCTGGGGATCCTGAAATTGGCTTACACGATCGCGAGAGTTGTGACGTGAACGCGAAGAATGGGACCTGGGAAGCATCGCGAACGCGAGCTGAAGGCCGCGAACGCGAAGAAGGGAATGCCTGTGCAAAAATTGCAGAAAATCTGTTATGTTTTTGAATTGTTAAAGTTATACTAACAATTTTAGATGATAGGCAAAAAGCTAGCCCACACCAAATGGTGAAATTAGACCTGAATGACACACGGAAAAAACATAATTCCCGGTCTAGGGTTACAACTATTCTAATGGAAATATAATGGGTTAAGCAGTCTTCATCTAAATTATACCTTCGAGTCCCGTATGTTTTTCCTTTTCAGGAAAACCGAATGGAAGGAATAATCAAGTGCTCGAGATTTCATACTTCAAAGCTCAAACACTTGGGGGACTATATA
>NW_017682959.1:0-7469 GCF_001879085.1 Nicotiana attenuata | reverse complement strand
CACGAAGTGCTTGTCCTTGTCCGCCTCGGTTGGAAGAGGCTTTCTCGACTGCTAGCTCCGCTGCCATGACTTTTATCTGCTGCTCCAAGGTACACTTGTTCTCCTCTAAATCTTCCATCTCAACCTGGAGACTTTCATATTGCTCTTTCCAATTATCAGCCTCAATATGATAGTCATGCATTAACTGCTCCGTATGGGAAACCCTTTTCATCATCTCCGTACCAATGAGATTGATCTACGTAAAGAGAAAAGGGTGAAAATACTAGTAAAAGGAAAATTACATAAGGTAAAAAGAGAAGTCTATACCTTCAATGATGATTGTACAATGTCGTTCATCCAAGTCAAGGAACTATGACTTTCAAGTTTTGACTTTTCCATCGGACCTATTAAGGGTTTCAGCCATACATCAACCTGGCCTGACTTTTTCAGAAGATTACCATCAGCAGGAACATCAATGGTAACTTGCTTCATTGCCCTGCTACTACTTGAAGAACCAATTTCATTACGAGAAGTATTGGCATCAGGAACGGTCGAAGAGGCTATAATAGCTTCGGGCGGAGCAGATATAGCAACGGTAGGAACGGGCACATGGGATTCCATTGGAACAGACACAGGAAAAGAGGCAAGAGGCGTTTCCTCAGCAACCAAGTCAAAACTTTCATTGTCAAAACCACGTGAAAAGAGGTGTTCAGCAGAGTCTTGAGGTGCCACAAGCGTCTCTTCATCAGAGCTCAATAAAGTAGCTTCAGTAGGCTCGATCACAGAAACAGAACGAGGAGGGGGAGTAGCTTCGTCATCTGAAATGACACACCTTCTAGCCCCCGACTTACGCACTAAAGAGCTTCCATCCCGCTTTTCTTCATCTTCATAATCCTGTGGTCTATCATCTTTTCTTTTCGATTAAGAACTCAAGATTATCTCTTGAGCTCTTGCCAAAGAAAGTCTAGAAGCTGCGATTGACTCATCACTCACACCTCGAATAGGAAACCCTGATAAAAAGAAGGGTTAATAAATTCTAAAGAGAGTATGAATGAAAGAAAAAGGAGGAAATAAAAATTTTACCGTGAGTCTTGACCTTCAAACCAAACCTATTCGAAAGATACTTCCAAGATCCAACTTCCATCGGAGCAATTGTCAACAATTTTTCTACCCAACCACGGAAATTGGGAATTTCTTCAACAGTTCCCATGGTTGCTGAAAAAGAAAAGTGAAACAGTCACGGGAAGTAGAAACTCTTAAAAAAAAAGAGAAAGTTGTAAAGAAAACTTACGTGCAAAATTTCACTTCTTAGGGAAGGACATATTTTCTTCACCTACTAACCCTTTCGTAGAAGCAGCAACAAATTAGGCGTACCAGCCACGATCTTTATCGTCCTTAGGGCTGACTAAAACTCTCTTACTCCTCGCCACCAGTTTAAAAATCCCATGACGGAATAACTTAGGGGAGTAGAGATGGATTAGATGAAAAAAGGTGAAAGGCAATTGAGCCAAATTAGCCAATACCTTAAACATGCAACATCCCTCCATACAATAGGGCCAATTTGTCCTAAATACACATTGAAGAAGCGGCAAGATTCAATAATGACTGGATCAATAGTGGGTCTAAAGTCTAACGTAAAGGGGTACGTATACACAAAAGAAAAGCCACCTTTGAAAGAAGTAATCCTTTGATTTGCATTAGGGATCAGAATTGGGAAATCAAACTTCCAATGACAATCTTTACAAACAACAGAGATCAAACCTTCAGTAATCTGTGAAGGGTAAACATCGGCACGATCATGAGAGGACATAGAGGAGACCTGGTTTCTAATCGACTCTTTGTCAGTATAAAAAGAGAGTTAAGCAGGAATAATCTTGTCTACAGTAGGCTCACGAATTTGCTCACCAGAATCCCTACCTCTAGCAGAAGACCTATGAGAAAGAGAAGGCCTAGTTCTAGAAGATGATGGGGGAGTAAGACTAGGTTGAGAAGGAGAACCTCGAACGGAAATTGATCCTAAACTACGTAGCCTACCTCTTCTCTTGCTTCTAGTAGGAGCGAGGGGAAGTTCTTCAACAATAAGAACCTTCTGAGGATCAGGGTTTGAAGAAGACATAGTTGCGCGAAGATGAAGAAAAGATTGAATGGCAAAGTATGGGAAACTTTTTCGTGAAAGAAAAGATAAAGGATATATTTATACTTGGAAGCAACCGTCAAACAAGAAGGTAATGATGGAAACGCCATTATGAAAACTCTCACTTCGTGACTGATGTAGTCGTAAAAAGCCCTAAAAAGCGCTGAGGAGTTGCGGAACCAATCGAAGGGCACCACGAGTCACACGCATTAAATGGAAGTGATATGCGAAGCGTCAGTTCAGAAAAGGGTATAATGGTATGTGGGAATCGGCGGCAAAAATTCCCGCTTTAATAAGATCCACTTCCCAAATATTCAATTGCTGAATAAATGGCGAGTGGGGGGACTATCTATATTGGGGAAAAATCGATATTACACTTGGAATTAATTATGGAATTTATTATGTGGCTGACATATCAAGACACATGGATTATTATGGGAGTGATAGCTGGCAAAGAGTACTTAAAGAGACACGAGTCTTAAAAGGTACGAGCGAAGTGTCATGAAGGCAAGAAAGAACGGTCACCAGGGCCTCTTGATAATTTGAAGAGGCACCGGTGGAATGAATCAAGATAGCAGGAAGTATAGATTCGTAATATCTTCAATCAATGAGTGTGAATGATAGGGAACGTTATGGAATCTTCACGAAACAGTTACGACTGCCAATCATAACGTCTTATTAATATCATTAAATGCTCATAATGGCTCTATTATGAGAAGAAAGAAACGTCGTACTTGGAAATAGCTATAAAAGAAAGAGAAATAATATTTGTATGGATACACTGATTATTATTGGAATATACTTATTTACATTGCTTTATATTGCTTACTCGGTTACTTCTCAGTCCAATTTTCCGTTCTTGTTATACAATTATCTTTTTATTTGATTATCAGTAACCCGAGTTCTTCTAAAATTACGTTTTGATCAAAATTCCTATTTTTTGGTTAAACAATAATAAGTGCAGTGCAAGGTTAAACCCTTTAAATTTAAATCATGTATTTACCTCTACTTGGTGGAGTAAGAGTTAGGTACTCTGATAACATATCCAGTACTCAATTAGTGGTTGTTACAGCCATGTTGGCTGTCTTTAAAGTCTATCTACAAATTAAACTTGAACAACTGCCACTTGTTTTTAATTCCAAATTACTAATCACTGCATATTACTCGTAAGTACCTTTTGTTTGGTAAACCATCACTGGTGATTTCAAGCACCTTTTCTTCTTAATTTCCAAAGATACAACGTTCTTGAAATCCGTTTTAATTTAATAGTCTTTTTTTTTTCCTGCAAAGAAGACCTCTTTTGTTAAAGATGGATAGGCCTTCTCACTTATGCTTCAAATTGATTTTATTTTTCTGGACTCAAATTGATTCGATATGCTGATATTCCATCCTACATTATATTAGTGTGAGTTACGTATACCATACTTGAAAGTTGGTACTTTGATTAAGTCTTTGATACCAACATATTTATTGTTAGAATAGAAATCTCACTCTAATACCAATTTGTTATAATCGACTGAGTTTGATAAAGCAAATCGTTTGACAAAGTTATTTCAAAAGATCTACTTACATTCTGTCACGATCCGGAATTCCAACCTCCGGGACTGTGATGACGCCTAACATTTCACTTGCTAGACAAGCCAACATTAGAGGATCTTTAAGCCAATATTAATCAATTTCAATAAGTACAATCAATTAAGCCGAAATAAAACTAAAACTGAATGCGGATACAACCCGGATCTGGAGTCACTAGTTCACGAGCTTCTAGAGTTTCAACATACAAGGTTTTGAAATAAGTTCAACTGTCTCGAATGATAAGAACATTAAATAAGGGGAAAGTGGAAGGGGACTTCAAGGTCTACGGATGCCACCAGATCTACCTCGAGTCTCCAAAAGCAGTTCCAAGCTGAAGCGCCTCACGGACAACTGAGACTAGTACCAAAATCTGCACAAGAAGTACAGAGTGTAGTATTAGTACAACTGACCCAATATACTCCGTAAGTGTTGAGCCTAACCTTGACGAGGTAGTGACGAGGCTATGACAGGACACCTACCTAAATAACCTGTGCAGATAACAATATACGTACAAGATAACAACAAATAAAGGCTAAACAAAAGTCAACTCCCGGGCCCTCTTGGTCCAAACCCAAAATTCGGGTCAAAACCCGATTACCCATTCACCCCCGAGCCCGATTATGTAATTTGTTTTGAAATCCGACCTCAATTTGAGGTCTAAATCTCAATTTTACAAAAATCTCTAATTCTACCAAACCCCCAATTTCCACCATAAAAATACTAGATTTTAGGTTGAAATTTTATGAAATGTAATGGAAGATTGAAATAAAATAGGTTAGAATCACTTAACAATGATTTGGGGAAGAAGGGCTATTGGGAAAATTGCCTCTAGGGTTCTCTAGGTTTGAAAATTTGAACAATGAGAGAAAATCCCGTCTAACTCGTATTTGACCAGTTACAGATGTCGCAATTGCAATATGAGGTAACTTTGAAACACAAAACTATATTCTAAAACTCTAGATAACCTATCGGGTCATCACATATGTTCTAGGTATCCATGTAGTGGATAAAGGGTATACGGAAAACTACTAAAGTAGCACTATTAAACTTCGTGCGTAAGACCTGCACTTTATTTCAAGTCGATCTAAAGAATGAGATAACAATTACCAATTATAGTGATTCCAAGTTCCAACCTACTAAATATTACTGTCTCAAATTATTAGGCGTCTTTTTCTTTTACACGCTCCTTAAAAAAATAAGATAATTTTAAACTATTTTTATTTATTTATGTCTTAAGATATAATCCCTTTAAATTTAATATTTTTACTTTATTTATGTAGTATCTCCAACAATAAGAAATATAATTAATTCTATCTTGAACTTCTAATATAACAAATTATTTGAGACAACTATATTTAAAAATTACTGCCGATAAATTGAGCCGGAGGGAGTAATCTTTGTAGCATTCACACATTTTCTCATTCCACAAGTTTTGCAGCTAGAAGTTTTTAATATTCTTAATCCCCAAGCGCACCTACTCGAAAAAGCAAATTGAACGTGTTTTGATTCCACGCATTCAACATTTACTTTTTTGTTTTGTTCACTTTATGAAATGCTCCAATATTTTTTCTCATTATCTTATTATGCTTCCTACGTGGAAAAGAAGGCCATGTTTTGTTAGCATTTGCATACTTTTATACTTTTTTTGTTTTAAAATCAAAAAAGAACATTAAACAATATTGATTTTAATTGGTCATTTATTTTTCAAACAATCAAGCAGAATAAATAGATAAAAAAGTAGAATTAGAGAGCACAGCAGCATACTTAATAACCCTGTTATTAATTGCAAAGCCCATAATAATCTAAAGAAAGAAGGGAAGCCTAGAATAATGGCAAAGATTATTCAGAGGTTTAGCTATGTTATGTGTCTCTTGGTCTCAATACTTGTGAATATATTCTTTTTCAGAAATATGTATTATGAGAAGGAAAAGTTGAGTTGGAGCCAAAGAGCAGCAGAAGAAGCAGAAGCAGTAGCTGCAATTTCATGCTCAGGAAATGGAAGAGTATTTGTTGATGGGATTGTAGTAGATGGAAAGCCTATTTGTGAATGCTATTCTTGTTATGGAGGCAATGATTGCTCTTTGTTATTACCCAACTGTCCTGCTGATGTTGAAGGGTAATATTCTCCTACTTTGGATTTGTTCGAAAATTCAACTCAACTTACTACTGAGGTTTTGGCTTGTAATACATGTCTGTCTTGTGGTGTCAAATATTGCACGAACGTTCCTATTTTGAAATTTAATGTGACAAAACTATTTCGTAACCTAGAAATAGACAAGTTTACCCGTTGTTCTACTTTTTTTTATTTTCATCTAACAATACTAACTTATTTTGGTTTTAAATTTTTACTACCGGATGCATGCACTTAATCCATTCTTCCAAATTAGTTTTTAAACTAGATCCATACGTATACAATAAGTTACAGGCAATAAGTGAGTTTAAACGCAAATATCCAATTAAAAAGAACACAATAAGTTAACTTTGTTAAGCAAAATATAAAATTAACCTAAGGAACAAAACATGCTCATGTTTAAAACAGTATTTGTTACGCTAAATATCAAAGAAGGGAGGATTGCGTTATATTTGGGGTACCATGTTTGCTGGCTTGGAACTATATTGCTCGAAGGGTGACTAGTTGAGTAAATATTCCTCCCCGTAAAATTATATTGTGTATATAGATCAAATATTACTTTCTATATATACATATTAAATTTTGAAAAATCTTCGAACACCCTTAGTGAAGTTCCTGACTTAGCCGCTACCTATTACGCATGTCGGAATAGGGCTATACCTAATGTATTGCTTGTTTAATGCAGTGGGGATCCCCTATTCTTGGAACCATTCTGGATGCAAAATGCAGCAAGCAGTGCAGTATTAGTAGCAGGTTGGCATAGAATGAGTTATTTCTTTCCTAATCAGTCTTACATATCCAAGGAACTTGAGAAAAACATAAGAAAAATACATGCAATTGCCAAGAATGCTGTCACAAATGGAAGATACATTGTTTTTGGAGTTGGCTCTACTCAGCTCCTAAATGCTGCAGTTCATGCTCTTTCTATGGAGAATTCTTCTTCCTCTTCCTACACTACGAAAGTGGTCGCAAATAAAATCCCTTATTATTCGGTTCGTTCTTCTCAATCATCCACATTTTGAGTTAAATTATGAATTCACTTATATACACTTTGCAATGCAACTCAATTTTACAATATTAATATAGTTTAATTATCCTAGGCTTTAATACATATCCAAAGTAAGAGCTAAAATTATAGGGTCTGATCGAACTTGTAGCTTATACTACATTTGCCCTGCTTTAATATGCTTGATAATATAAGCATTTTTGTACTATCTGTATTGTTTAATTAATTAGTTGTAGCAAGTTATTTACCTTACTACCAAAGAATATGGTAAATGTTCCTCTATCCGTAATCATAGGTCTCAGATTAATTCGAGTCGTGGTATAGAGTATTGTTTAGTAGGGAGAGCTAAAATTCTCTATGCGGGGCTTTCCACAGCCTGAATCTGGATTAAATAAGCCAGAGGGTGCCGAATTCCGGATGATTAAACCAAGAAGAGAAAACAAGTTACGTACCTTATTTTTTAGATTAATAATCTTCACTTTTTATCGACAGGTACTTGTAATTACCTATCAAGTGACCATATCATATACGTAATCAATGTAAAAATAACTAGATCTTGAAATATTTGTTCTCGAGGGTATAATAAATAATGTGAACGTAATATATATATATATATATATATATATATATATATATATATATAT
>NW_017682958.1:5776-9094 GCF_001879085.1 Nicotiana attenuata | reverse complement strand
TTCCTGGTGATGAGGGAGAATGCGTCTGAGTACCAGCTATCCCACTTCAAAATTCCTGGGACGCACTTTCTTGTTGTAGGTGCGGGCCATTCTTTGTTGGTATAACTGCCCGTGACAAACTGCGGCCATCCATTTTTCATCAATTAATGACAATTGCTCTAGTCGGGTCTTAACCCACTCACTGTCCTCAATCTCCGCCTCAACGATTATCCGAAGTGAAGGAATTTCTACTTCTGCAGGTATAATAGCTTCAGTATCGTAAACCAACAAGCACGGTGTTGCTCTAATTGATGTACGCACTGTAGTACGATACCCGAGTAATGCGAAAGGTAGCTTTTCATGCCATTGCCTGGAGCTTTGAATCATTTTTCTCAAAATCTTCTTGATGTTCTTATTTGCCACTTCAACAGCACCGTTGGCTTTTGGCCGATAAGGAGTAGAGTTTCTATGCGTTATCTTGAATTGTTCACATACCTCTCCCATCAGACGACTGTTCAAGTTTGCAGCATTGTCGGTAATGATAGTTGCAGGAATGCCAAAGCGGCAAATGAGATTGGAGTGCACAAAGTCTACCACAGCTTTCTTGGTGACCGACTTAAGAGTGATGGCCTCAACCCATTTCGTGAAATAGTCAATTGCCACCAATATAAATCTATGCCCATTCGAAGCTTTTGGCTCAATCGGCCCAATGACATCCATACCCCAAGCAACAAACGGCCAAGGTGCTGACATCGGATGGAGTTCTGTTGGAGGTGCATGAATCAAGTCACCGTGCACCTGACATTGATGGCATTTTCGAACAAAGCTGAAACAGTCCTTTTCCATAGTTATCCAGTAATACCCGGCTTGCAGAATTTTCTTTGCCAGCACATAACCATTCATATGAGGTCCGCATACTCCTGCGTGCACTTCATGCATAATTCTTCCGGCTTCCTCGGTGTCAACACATCTTAGCAGGTTGAGGTCCGGGGTCCTTTTATACAAAACATCACCGCTTAAGAAGAAACCGCTCGCATGCCGTCTAATGGTTCTTTTCTGATCCCTAGTGGCTTGCTCGGGGTATTCCTGTGTTTTCAGAAATCTCTTGATATCATGATACCAGGGCTGAATGCTGGGTTCCTCCTCAACCGCATTACAATACCCATGCTTTTCTTTGATTTGAACCTCCAGAGGGTCAATATGGGCTTTGCCTGGGTAAGGCAACATTGAAGCTAGCGTGGCGAGTGCATCGGCTAGTTCATTGTGACACCGAGGGATATACCTGAACTCTATCGACTTGAAACGTTTGGTGAGATCTTCCACATGCTGTCGATAGGGAATGAACTTAACATCTCAGAGTCCCCCATGATTAATAAATCTTCAACATCTTGGTCGATTGCCATATTCATGCCCATGATACAGGCTTCGTACTCGGCCGTATTGTTTGTGCAAAAGAATCGGAGCTTAGCTGTAGCTGGGTAGTGCTGACCATTGGGTGATATCAGGATTGCCCCAATGCCTACACCTCTTGCATTTACTGCTCCATCAAAGAACATTTTCCAAGCAAGAGTATCCTCAGAAATGGCTTCTATTGAATTTACCTCCTCATCCGGGAAATAGGTGCTTAATGGTTGGTATTCCTCGTCAACCGGGTTTTCAGCCAAATGGCCTGCCAACGCCTGAGCCTTCATTGTCGTGCGAGTAACATAGACTATGTCAAATTCAGTGAGCAAGATTTGCCATTTTTCCAACCTCCTAATGGGCATCGGTTTCTGGAATATGTATTTCAAAGGATCCAACCTGGTTATTAGATAGGTGGTGTGGGCTTGAAGATAATGTCTCAACTTTTGAGCGACCCACGTCAGAGCGCAGCATGTTCTTTCCAACAAAGTGTATTTGGCCTCGTAGCTGGTGAATTTCTTGCTCAGATAGTAAATTGCCTGCTCTTTTCTTCCGGTTATATCATGCTGCCCGAGAACACAGCCAAAAGAATTTTCCAACACTGTCAGATACAAAAAGAGAGGTCGCCTATGCTCCGGTGGGACCAATACTGGAGGATTTGACAAATATTCCTTGATCTTGTCGAAGGCCTCTTGACATTCGGATGTCCACTTAATTGCCGCATCTTTCTTTAACAGTTTGAATATAGGCTCACAGGTGGTAGTCAGTTGAGCGATGAATTGACTGATATAATTTAACCTGCCCAATAAGCTCATCACATCCTTCTTTGTTCTTGGAGGAGGTAAATCTCGAATGGCCTTTATCTTTGTTGGATCTAACTCAATACCTCTCCTGCTGACTATGAAACCCAGGAGCTTGCCTGATGGGACTCCGAAGGCACATTTAGCTGGATTCAACTTCAGATCATACTTGCGCAACCGTTCGAAGAACTTTCTCAAATCTCGCACGTGGTCACTTTGAGTTCGGGACTTAATGATTACATCATCCACATACAGCTCTATTTCTTGATGCATCATATCGTGGAAAATGGTGGTCATGGCTCTCATATAAGTTGCCCCAGCATTCTTCAGCCCAAAGGGCATGACCCGATAACAGTAGGTACCCCAGGGTGTAGTGAAAGCTGTCTTCTCAGCATCTTCTTCATCCATCAACACCTGATGATATCCTGCGTAGCAATCCACGAAGGACTGTATTTCATGTTTGGCGCAGTTATCAACAAGGATGTGAATGTTAGGTAACGGGAAATTGTCTTTGGGACTTGCCCTATTCAAATCTCGGTAATCCACACACACCCGGGTTTTCCCGTCTTTCTTTGGCACTGGAACCACATTGGCTAACCATTTAGTATATCGGACCACTCGGATTACCCCCGCCTTCAACTGTTTTGTGATTTCTTCTTTGATCTTATCACTATATCAGTTTTAAACTTCCTTTGCTTTTGCTGTATTGGAGGACAATCGGGGTAAATTGGCAATTTGGGCACCACTAGATCCACGCTCAGTCCTGGCATGTCGTCATACGACCAAGCAAACACATCTTTAAATTCGAATAGGAGTTGGATAATTGCATCTCGACTTTTCTCATCTGTGTGTATGCTTATTTTGGTTTCCCTTATTTCTTCGGCAGTTCCCAAATTAACCGGTTCAGTGTCATTCAGATTTGGGTTAGGTTTGTTCTCAAATTGTTCCAATTCTCGGTTTATTTCCCTAAAAGCCTCTTCTTTATCATATTCCGGTTCTTGATTCATTATTTCACAATTAGACAGCGTGTTTGAGTCTGGGCATGAAGTCCGCAAGCATGTCATGTTATTTAAAGCCGCATTATTAGGACTGAAAAGAGAAGATGAAAAGAGAAAATAACAAAATTAGAAAGAATAAA
>NW_017682958.1:0-4738 GCF_001879085.1 Nicotiana attenuata | reverse complement strand
GACACCTGTTCAGGATATTTCCTTAATTGATCCACTGTTTCATAATCAGGCATCTTCATTTTCTGGAAGAAGGCTTCTGCTTCCTCAGCACTCACTGGCTTCTTGGATGGAAAACGCTTTCGAGCGGCATTGTTTACCTCCTGTACATTCGAATATTTCTCAACAGAGGTTTTCCCTAGAAGTTCCCCCGAAATTTCTTTGCCCTTGTATGTGACCACTGTTTGCTGATAGTTCCATGGCACTGCAGAGGGGTCTGTCATTGGCTTCTGTGGTACGCGTCCAATAACCACTGGCTCATTCAGCGAGGCGGTTTAATTGTCCCTCGTACCACATAGGCTCCTTTCGGTACGTATATTGGCGTTTCTCCTTTTACTTCAACCTTCCTTGGAGCACTGACAACTAATGGTTTTTCTTGGCGTCCTCGCGGAACATAGAGAATTCCGTTCTTAGGAGGTTCTGTCTCTACTTTTGTCTCAGGTTTCTTCTCAGGCTCAGTTTTGACACTTTTATTCTTCTTCTCCCCTTTCCCTTGCTTCGGGGGTACCCTGGGTTTCTTTTCTGCGTCGGCAATGGCAATTATAGCTTTTAATGCGGGATCAAATTCTCTATCTTCACAGATCATCCCGATTACCGGCCCGTTGTTGTGAGTGGGCAATGGGTTATTAAGTCACATTCGGGGCTTCTTCATCCCTCAACACAATTTTCCTTTGTTCTATCAAATCTTCCACAACTTTCTTCAATGTCCAGCAGTTATCAGTACTATGCCCTTCAGCTCCTGAATGGTAGGCACAATGGACCCCTCGTTGATAAGCTGGAGATTCCGGGTTCTGTCTGTTTTGGGGAATGGGTTGCAGCAGATTCATCTGGACGAGTTTCGGGAACAAACTGGAGTAAGGTTCACCAATCGGCGTAAAATTTGGTCGTCTGGGTGGTTCCCGAGGGCAGAAGTTATTTTGCGGTGGTCGGGGATTATATTGGTTCTGGTGAGGAAGTTGATTTCTTTGGAATGGAGGTGGATTTCGGTTAGCTTGTGGTTGCGGTCGTCCGAAAGGTTGAGCATTCATGACCACGTAAGGTGTAGGAGCATAAGCCATATCAGTATGAGGATAGTAGTGTTGAGGGGTTCTTTCAGAGAATACCGGTCTAGGAGCCCGATATCTTCTTCCTCCCGATGCTGCCATCACTGTTTCTTCTTTCTTTTTGCCTTTGGCCATTCCTCCAGACCCGCCTTGGATGGCTTGGGAGGTTGCTCTTATGGCTGACTGGCTCAAGATTCTACCCTTTTTTAGCCCATTCTCTACCATCTCTCCGATTTTTATTGCATCTGCGAAGGGCTTTCCCATGGCGGACATCATATTCTGAAAATAGTCTGCTCCCTGGGCTTGAAGGAAAACAGTGACCATCTCTACCTCATCCATCGGAGGCTTCACTCTTGACGCTTGTTCGCGCCACTTAATTGCATATTCACGGAAACTTTCTGAAGGCTTTTTCTTAAGATTTGCTAAAGAGTTCCTGTCTGGCGCGATGTCTATGTTGTACTGAAATTGTCGAACAAAGTCTCGGGCCAGATCATCCCAAATATGCCAACGCGAGACATCTTGGTCCATATACCATTCTGAAGCGATGCCAATCAAGCTTTCTCCAAAATATGCCATCAATAACTCTTCTTTGCCACCGGCTCCCCGTAACTGATTGCAATACTTCTTCAGGTGAGCAATGGGGTCACCGTGTCCGTCATACTTCTCAAATTTTGGTGTTTTGAACCCTGACGGCAAGTGTACATGCGGGAACATGCATAAGTCTGTATAGGAGACACTCTTTTGCCCACTCTAGCCTTGCATATTTTTCAAGCTCTGCTCGAGGCTTCTCATTCTCTTCGCCATCTCATCCTGCTCTGGGGCTTTGGGGGTTTTGTCCTGCCCTGGTGTAAGCTCGTATGGTGGTGGCTGAGAGTAATTATATGTGGGATATTGAGGAGGATCCACTGGAAAGACAGGGTTTTGGAAGGTGAAAGCTGAGGGATCAAAGGCAGGCCTTGGCAGTGAAGGTTGTGTTGTAGCAGGGCATGGTGGAGCAGTGAAGATGTTAGGAGCTGCTCCTGCTGGGAACACCTGGGGGCGGACCTCAGAAGGTGTTCCGATGAAGTGAGCGGTCATGGTAGGCTGTCCCAAAGGAGTATGAGGGTGGTTGATAGGGACAGTAGTAGCACCTCCAGATCTAGGGAATAACTCTGGGAATCCGGGAATGGTGCTTGGAGGTTCCTTTCCATTGTTCCAAGCATCCCACATTTCCATCAATCGCAGGCGCAAGATCCGATTTTCTTCAGCTGTAAAAGATTCAGAGGCCGGGACCCCCGAGATGGGGCTGTCTTCGGGTATGGGGATTGCAGGCAGAGTCATTTCAGACGACATCTCTGTATTTCCTTTGGATCTGATGAAATAGCGATGTGAGGCCAGCTTACCACAAACCAACCACTGTTTCTAAAAAGCTCAACTGGAATTAGAACGTAATAACGGTTAGTTTTGAAACAAATAACAGATAGGTAACCGCACATTGGAGTGTGATGCACCTGTACAGTTAAATGAATATCTACATGTTTGCTTCGGTTGCATGCGTCATCCCGGCTTTTCTCTTGTTTCTTTTCTTTCTCTCTTTGTTTGTCTCTCATTTTTCTTTTTCCTTTTCTGATTTTCCCTTTTCTTTGCCATGGTTTTTTTCTCTCGATTCCTTATTTTCTCTTTCTGCGTTTCTTTCTCTCTTGTTTTTCTCTTCTTTCCTTCCTTCGTACTTTCCCCTTTTTTTCTTTTTTTCTTTTTTTTTTCTTAGGGTTACAGTCGAATCCTATGGAGATTGCCTACGTATCATGACCCCGCATGAATCAGACCAAGCGTAGTTCTTGCAAATAAATGCAAACATAAATGCAAGAAATAAAGAAGCAATTTTTTGGAAATTTTCAAATTTTCATTAATAACAACTGCGATTACAAAGCTACTAGACTATTTGTTTTTCTTTTCACGGAAAAGGAAAGTACAAAAACAAGACTCAAAAGCAAAACTACAAACTCGATTATCTAAGAATACATCAAAGCTTCAAATCCTGGGGCCCGCGGGGCATCACTCGGCATCGCCGCGGGCCTGCGTGCAAGACCCTTTTGCAACTGATCCAGCTCATTCATGACCTGGCGAACAAATATCATCACGGAGGCAAAGAACGTGGTACGACCCATCCGCTCACTGGCCTGACACTTTATGACAATATAGTTGGCAATGTTTCTGATTCTTTCCCTGATTTGGCCCTTCTCTTGGAGTAGCCGACTTATCTGTTGGGTGCAAGCCTCTAGCACCTGGGAATCTTGGAAGTGAAGGTCTTGTAACAATTTTATTTCCTTTTCCATCTCAGCGATTAACCCATAGCATTGTTCCCTCTCGGCCTGAAATTCTTTGTCCCGGCGAGCTGCCTTTTCTTCAAGAGTATTCATTTTTCTCTTCATGTTAGCAATGGTTCCCTCATAATTTCTATTCATTTGTTGTACGAACTGGCCTCTTTCCTCAGTCTTCTTTGCCCATTGTGCCCGAAGTCTTGCCATGTTCCCTCAGATTTTCCCAATTCTTCCTGACAGTCCAGGACTTGCTTCTTTAACCCTTTTATCAATCTCTCGTCGGATAGACTTCTTTCTCGATTCCTGGCATCTATTTTCATTTGCTGAATTTGGGCCTTGAGAGCTTCATTCTCCTGGGCCAACTTCTTTTTATCACCTTCATCAGCTGCGGCTTGCAGGCTGTTTTCAAACCGAAGCTCCTGAACCTGTTTTTCCAATGCTCCTATTCGGGCCCTGTACTCCTTTTCCTTGGCCAACCAATCCCATTGCACCTGGGCTTCGTTAGTAAATTGTTGTACATGTGGTCTTTTGGCAGGTCTCTCAGGAATTTGAAATCTTTTACCAAACCAGACCAAGTATTTGGGATCTACCTCACCTCTGGCTCGGTCCTGTACTATAGTCTTAGGCTCAAAGTACCTGCACTCTTTCCATATCTTTCGGATTCTGCCTTCAGGGAATGCTGCTTTCGGGCCTAACTCGATGACTTGCCCACTCAGGTCTTCATCATTGTGCACCGTCTGGAATCTTCCAAATTGTCGCAAAACTCGGTAAGGAGCATAGGGCTGAATGCTTCGAATACCCATCAAAAGAATATAAGAGACCTCTGCTGATGTGTATACAGCTTTAGTAGCAGGAAGCCATCCATAAGCCCATTCAACTTTATCTGCAGTGAGGGATCTTAAACATGACGACCAGGCCTCAGTACCCTCAGGGAACTCAATACCTGTCACCCGGGTCTCGAATTCTGCAATACAACTCAACCCGGTTAAACCGTAGTTCATATAGCCTGTGCGGTGACAGAGGTGTTCCTGTATCCACAATTGCAAGAGCAAATTGCAACCTTGAAAGAATTTCTCCCCTTCCCGACATTTGGTCAGAGCTCGGTACATTTCTGCTACAATCAGAGGAACCACTGTGCTAGTAGGTTTTTTCATGGCAACATCTAGCATCCCTACTAGGCCAAGGTCTATGTGACCATCTTTTCTTGGACAGATTACCACTCCCAAAAAGGCTACGATGAAGGCTAATCCCCGTCGAGCTTCCCATTTGTCTTTGTTTCCAGCATGTGTTAATCCTGTGTTGGGTTCCTCGAAACCTTTGGGGTTACCATACCGGTGATATAAGAAATGCAATGTACAA
>NW_017682957.1:8336-9098 GCF_001879085.1 Nicotiana attenuata | reverse complement strand
GCACGGCATCACCCTTCGTGCTTTAACACTCTTCCTCACCCAAACAACAATCACAAACAAGGGGCAAGGGAATAAACAAAATAATAAAAGAAATCCTGGCAAGGGAACACAATTGAACAATTAAATCCCGGCAAGGGTACAACATCAATAATCTCAACATCCCGGCAAGGGAAAATAATCAATAAACAACAATATCCCGGCAAGGGAACAATTTAAATACTCTTTCTCTTCCTTTCACTTTTATTTCATATCTCACTTTACCACTTGAGCCAATGCTCCAAAGGGTTCAACCATTTCATATACGTTCACAATTGAAATATATCTTGAGCCAATGCTCCTCATTGTTCATAGGTCAAAATTTCCTTTCACAAGCTTTTCACAACAAATAGGGATCATCACCAAGACAAGAGAAATACAACGAAGTCAAGATATTCACAATTTAAAGACTCACGGTCATGCTAGACACCAACGTATAGATACTCGTCACCATGCCTATACGTCGTACTCAACAAGAAGCAATTAGCAAATAAGACTCAACTCCTAGTCCCTCAAGCTAGGGTTAGACCAAACACTTACCTCAATGCCTTGCACACAACTTAAGCCTCAAGTACAGCTTTACCCCGCGATTCCACCGCCAATTCGCTCGTATCTAATCACAAATTACTTAATTACATTAATAAACACTAAATGAATCAACCCAATGCATGAAAAATGAGTTTTTCCAAAAGTTTTTACCCAAAAAACGTACAAAACGTCGCCCCC
>NW_017682957.1:0-7793 GCF_001879085.1 Nicotiana attenuata | reverse complement strand
AACCTGCCGATCTAGAATAGCTACCGGCTCCTCCTCATAAGACAAGTCCTTGTCTAACTGGACAGTGCTGAAATCTAACACGTGGGCTGGATCGCCGTGATACTTCCGAATCATGGACACATGAAACACTGGATGCACGGCTGACAAGCTCGGCGGCAAAGCGAGTCTATAAGCCACCTCTCCCACTCGGTCAAGAATCGCAAACGGACCAATGAACCTAGGGCTAAGCTTGCCCTTCTTCCCAAATCTCATCACACCCTTCATAGGCGATACTCAAAGCAATACCCGCTCACCGACCATAAATGCCACGTCTCGAACCTTGCGGCCTGCATAGCTCTTTTGCGTGGACTGATCTGAACGAAGTCTATCCTAAATGATCCTGACCTTGTCCAAGGCCTCCTGAACCATATCCCTACCCAACAACCGAGCCTCTCCCGGCTCAAACCATCCAACCGGAGACCGACACCGCCTACCATATAAGGCCTCACAAGGAGCCATCTGGATGCTCGACTGGTAGCTGTTGTTGTAGGCAAACTCCGCTAAAGGCAAGAACTGACCCCATGAACCTCCAAAGTCAATAACACAAGCTCGGAGCATATCCTCTATGAGCTGAATAGTTCGCTCGGACTGACCGTCTGTCTAGGGATGAAATGCTGTGCTCAACTCGACCCGCGTTCCCAACTCTCGCTGTACTGCTCTCCAAAAGCGCGAGGTAAATTGCGTACCCTGGTCCGAAATGATAGATACGGGCACACCATGAAGGCGAACAATCTCCCGAATATAAATCTCAGCCAACCTCTTAGAAGAATAGGAGACTTCCACAGGAATGAAATGTGCTGACTTGGTCAGCCTATCAACAATGACCCAAACAGCATAGAACTTTTTTCGAGTCAGCGGATGTCTAGTAACAAAGTCCATAGTAATCCGCTCCCACTTCCACTTCCACTCGGGAAGCTCAATCCGCTGAAATACACCACCAGGCCTCTGATGCTCGTACTTAACCTGCTGACAATTCAAACAACGAGCCATATATGCTATGATATCCTTCTTCATTCTACGCCACCAGTAATGCGGCCGCAAATCCTGATACATCTTCGCGCCCGGATGAATAGAGTATCGGGAGCTATGGACCTCCTCCAAAATCAACTCTCGGAGCCCATCCACATTGGGCACACATACTCGACCCTGCAATCTCAAAACTCCATCGTCATCTAAGGTAACATGCCTGGCACCTCCACGCTGCACCATGTCTCTAAGGACACACAAATGGGGATCATCACACTGCTGATCACGGATACGCTCTAATAACGAAGAACGAGCGACCGTGCAAGCTAACACACGACTGGGCTCAGAAACATCCAGTCTCACGAACTGATTAGCTAACACCTGAACATCCAAAGCAAGCGGCCTCTCACCGACCGGAATATAAGCAAGACTGCCCATACTGGCTGACTTCCTACTCAATGCATCGGCCACCACATTGGCCTTCCCCGGATGATATAGAATGGTGATGTCATAATCCTTCAACAACTCCAACCACCTCCTCTGCCTCAAATTCAACTCCTTTTGCTTGAAAAAATACTGAAGACTCTTGTGATCCGTGAACACCTCACATGCCACGCCATACAGATAATGCCTCCAAATCTTAAATGCATGAACTATGGCTGCCTACTCCAAATCATGAACCGGATAGTTCTTCTCATGAATCTTCAACTGTCTCGAAGCATAGGCAATGACCTTGCCATCCTACATCAACACTGCTCCAAGCCCAACACGGGAAGCATCACAATAGACTGTATAAGGCCCTGAACCTGTGGGCAAAACCAACACCGGTGCCGTAGTCAAAGTTGTCTTGAGCTTCTGAAATATCGCCTCACACTCATCCGACCATCTGAACTGGGCACCTTTCTGGGTCAATATGGTCATCGGGGCTGCAATAGATGAAACCCCTCCACGAACCGTCGATAGTAGCTTGCCAACCCCAAGAAACTCCGAATCTCTGTAGCTGATGCTGGTCTAGGCCAGTTCTTGACTGCCTCAATCTTCTATGTGTCCACCTGAATACCCTCTACTAATACGACATGACCCAGAAATGCAACTGAACTCAGCCAGAACTCACACTTGAAGAACTTTGCATATAACTGACTATCCCTCAGAGTTTGAAGAACCACTCTAAGGTGCTGCTCGTGCTCCTCCTGGCTGCGGGAATATATCAATATATCATCAATGGAAACTATCACGAATGAGTCCAAATAAGGCCTGAACACACGGTTCATCATGTCCATGAAAGCTGTTGGGGCATTCGTCAATCCGAATGACATAACCAAAAACTCATAATGCCCATACCGAGTGCGGAAAGCTGTCTTAGGGACATCGGATGCCCTAATCCTCAACTGATGGTAGCTAGATCGCAAGTCAATCTTGGAGAATACCCTGGCACCCTGAAGCTGGTCGAATAAATCATCAATCCTCGGCAGTGGATACTTATTCTTGATCGTCACCTTATTCAATTGCCGGTAATCAATACACATTCTCATCGACCCATCCTTCTTCTTGACAAATAACACCGGCGCACCCCAAGGCGAAACACTGGGTCTAATGAAACCCTTCTCAAGCAAATCCTGCAATTGCTCCTTTAACTCTTTCAACTCAGGCGGCGCCATACGATACGACGGGATAGAAATGGGCTGAGTGCCCGGTACCAGATCAATGCAGAAATCAATATCCCTGTCGGGTGGCATACCCGACAGTTCTGAAGGAAAAACATCAGGGAACTCACAAACAACGGGCACAGAATACATAGAGGGAACCTCAGCACTGGAATCCCGAACATAGGCTAAATAAGCCAAACACCCCTTCTCGACCATACGCCGAGCCTTCACATACGATATAACACTGCGGGTAGAATAACTAGGAGTCCCTCTCCACTCCAAACGAGGCATATCCGGCAAAGCTAAGGTCACAGTCTTGGCATGACGGTCCAAGATAGCGTGATAGGGTGATAACCAGTCCATCCCTAATATGATATAAAAGTCGACTATATCTAACAGCAACAAATCTACACGAGTCTCCAAAACCCCAATCACCACAACACAAGAACGATGGACTCGATCGACC
Organism: Nicotiana attenuata; assembly: GCF_001879085.1. Taxonomy (NCBI): domain Eukaryota; kingdom Viridiplantae; phylum Streptophyta; class Magnoliopsida; order Solanales; family Solanaceae; genus Nicotiana; species Nicotiana attenuata. The sequence continues at coordinate 4,676 of NW_017682957.1, read as the reverse complement.
ACGATAAAATCACCCACCGGCGTAGACACATAAACAGGAATACTCAATGCATCACTAGTCATGACCAAATACGGGGCAAAATAGGATGACACATACGAATACGTAGACCCCGGATCAAATAACACAGAAGCATCTCTATCACAAGGCAAAGGCAACTATATACAAAGCGTTATATTGCTGCCCCATCAGTTAAGAAGCACAAATAAAGTGAGGTTGCTTTAAGAAAATTAGGAAAGGCAAGCAAGTGGCTGAGCCTTCTGCCAGGCAGCCTCATGTGCCTCGTCCAGCCCTCCGGGTAGATAGAGTGGATGCAAAAATATGGTACCACTCCTTTTTTCCGTATGAGCGGTATGTATCGGAGATGTGTATCAACCCCAAAACTTTGGAGCAACATTTTCCCACTATTCTAGCCCGGATAAAGGAGTTGAAGCTGCACCATTTGTTAGAAAGTCCTGGGCTAGCTAATTTGAGTATGGTGAAAGAATTATATGCTAATTGGAACTCTTAGATGAATGACGCCAATGTGGGAGGTGTGTGGATGAATTTGAAGCTGAAGCACGGTTTGATATTTTAGAGGCTCTAAACCATGATCCGCGAATTTTTCAGAAGTTCATGCGCAGACCAGATTACCCAGCCATCCGTCAGATATTATGTGGGGTGGACTCGACGGCAAAGTGGATACAACGAATTGACACCCATAAGGAGATGAGTTGGACTTACTTCAGCAGAATAGCTAAGGGTCTGGCATAACTTTGTTCTTGCTTCGCATTATGCGGGTGGGCATACTTCAGGTTGCACGAGAGCGAGGGTTTATCTGATCTATTTTCTCATGACGAGGAAACTAGTCAATATTGATCAGTTAATGCTCGATGACCCATACCAGATTTCAGAATGACTCCAGGAGGTTCTTTTATAGGAATCTGTTGACAAATCGTTTGTTGCATTGGGGGTGCTGATTTATGAGGGAGCTTATGAGATTGTGCCTGCAACGACAGAGTTTCTAGATATCTTGGAGATACCACCAGAGTATGGTCCAAAGTTGAGCACTACTACCAGTCAAGAATGGGATGGTAATTTGCAACATCACATGTATTGTATGATGACCCTACTTTTGCAAAGGTGGGGGTGACAGAGGCAGAGAAGCAGAAGCTGAACCAGGACTGTCCATTATTGGGGTCGACTAAGAAGCTGTTGGGATTATCATCGGGTAGCCCACTCCACTCTTCTGAGGATCGGAACACTACTCCACCATCTCTAGGTAGGGGCGAGGATGGTGAGGAGGTTGATGGGCCATTAGCTACTGCGAGCGCTGCTGCGGATGGCACTGCAGGTGGCCCGAGGTCTCGTGGATCGGGGTAGGTTCGAATATTAATAGATGGTGGAGTAGTGTAGGTGGCACTGCGCTGCTGGGGATGGCACTGCAGGTGGCACTGCTTCTGTTTTATACTTTTTTGTATGTGCATTGGGACACTGCACTTTTAAGTGTGTGATGGGGGATTTCCTTTAATGAGTAGTAATAGAATGTTTATGGTAATATGACTTCTTATTTTAGATTCAACCTTTTAAATTCTAGATTTTTAATTTTATTTGCTTAGTTAATAGAATGTGTAATGTAGTGTAGTAGAACTAGTTTTAGTAGTTTAATTCGAAAAATAACAAGAACAAAAATCGCAAAAACGTCAAAAATACATTGGGACTTTTCCCTGCTATGGATCTCTTGGACAATATTTTTGAGGGATTGAGGTCCAACAAAAAATCAAAAAAATATTTTTTATTTTTATTTTAGTTGTAGGTAGACAATAATCCCCCTTGATTTTTTTTGCATTGCTTCTTTTCTAGGGGATGTAACTTGAACCGGATAATTTTTATTTTTAGGAAATCGATGGAAGAAATCTTGAGTGCTTTTATATGCGTTTTGACCTGTTTGATGCTAGCATAGTTAGGCCTTAGCATGCAAATTATCTTTCGAATATGTTTTGATGAAAATTGAGACCGTGAAAGATCTAATAGCCTATCTATGACGCCTTCTCTTAGTTTCTTGACTCGTTGTTCATGTAGTGCTTTATGTTTAATACATCTTGACTTAGTGACTACTTGCCTAAACTTAAGAGTTGGAATAAAACCATCCCGACTGGACTCATCTGCATTAAACTACTAAAACTAATTCTGCTACACTACATTACTAATTCTATTAATTAAGCAAATAAAATTAAGAAGCTAGAATTTAAAAGAAGGTATAATCTAAAAATAAGAAGTTACATAATTACTAACATATTACTACTACTACTAATTAAAGGAAAATTTTCAGTCCCACATTTAAAAAGTGTAGTGTCCCAAATGCATATACAAAAAATACAAAATAGGAGGTGGAAAGAAGGAATTCCTTGGCTGAGCGGACCTATTCTGGTCGTACTCTGAGCCCTCTTCGTCGGACTCCTCATCTACCAATCTTCGAACCTGTCTCGATCCACGAGACCTCAAACCACCTACAGTGTCATCGGCAACAGCGCTTACAATGGCCAATGGATCATCAACCTCCTCACCAGCTTCTCCCCTACTAGGAGATGGTAGAGTAGTGTTCCGATCCTCAGAAGAGTGGAACGAGTTACACGGTGATAATCCCAACAGTTTCTTGGTAGACCCCAATAATGGACATTCCAGGTTCACCTTCTGCTTCTCTGCCTCTGTCACCCCCACATTTTGCAAAAGCGGGCTCATCGTATAATACATGTGACACTGCAAATTGTTATCCTGCTCTTGCCTGGTAGCAGCGCTCAACTTGGGACCATTCTCTAATGGTATCACCAAGATATCTAGCAACTCTGTTGGTGCAGGCACAATCTCATCAGCTTCCTCATAAACCGGCACCCCACAATGCAGCAAACGCTTTGTCAACATATTCACATAGGAAAACCTCTTGAAGTCATTCTGGAATCTGATGTAGGTAATCTCATTGAACATTAACTGACTAATATTGACAGGTTTGCCTGTCATCAGAAATCAATCAAACAAAGCCTCGCTCTCGTGCAACCTGAAGTATGCTTACCTGCATAATGCGATCAAGAACAAATCTCTGCCAAACCTTAGTTGTTATGTTGAAGTCAGTCCGGCTCATTTCCTTGTGGATGTCATTTCATTGTGAACGAATCTAGTTCGTCCTCGAGTCTACCCCACATAATGTCTGACGGATGGCGGGGTAATTTGCACTGCTCATAAAGTTCTGAAAATTTTGTGGATCATGGTTTGGAGCCCCCAAAAATCACATAGCGCTTCAGCGTGCAAATTAATTTAAAAACCTCTCACGTAGGCTTCATTCGTCTTAGAGTACCAATTAGCATATAATTCTTTTAGCGTGCTCAAATTAGCTGACCCCGGATATTCTAATAAAAGGTACAACTTCAACTCCTTTATCCGGCCTAGAATAGTGGAAAAATGCTGCTCCAAAGTTATATGTTGATGCCTATCACCGAGACATACCGCTCATACGGTACAAAAAGAGTGGTACCATATTTTTGCATCCTCTTTATCTACTTGGAGGGCTAGATGAGTCACACAAGGCTGCCTCTTAGAAGGCTCAGCCACTTGCTTTCCTTTTCCCGATTTGCTTGAAGCAACCTCACTTTCTTTGCGCTTCTTTGTGGATGGGGCAATAGCATAAGGCTTTGCAGTTGCCTTTTCCTTGTTCAAACTTTCACGAGCCACTAGTACCGAAACCTGTAAACAATGAATGCCTAATTAGATAGAACTTCAAATACTCTTTATAGACAAAAGGTAGGATTGGGATGATCCCACACTTAAGATTCAAACAATGCTTCAAGTACTCAAGACTTCCCCTTAGCAACCAACAATGTCCGCACGTAGCATATAGCATGATCACATATAAGACAATGCATCTCTCTATACTCGGGGCTTTAAAACAATTCGGTCATAGCATTCTTGGCCCCGAATAACTACACAAGTAATTATTATACACCAAGACTCTATGAAAAACGTAAAAAGTAAAAAAAGAATACAATACACTACAATTGCAAGCATATAGACAATCACATACAACCCTCGTGAACGACTCGTGCACGCGCACGCGCGACATTCGTGCTGCATCATGCAGGTCATGACATTCATGTGGAGTGCGCAACACAACCATGGTGGTGTTCGGAAGCACTCCCTAACACCCCAAACTTATGTCTTAGCATAAACAAACAAAGCTCGGCTACTCAGACTTCACTGGCAATCGAAAATTGTCAGTCAAGCATTTTGTCGAACACATGGTGTGCCACAATTTCATTCAAGCTTTTCAAACAACCGGGAAAGATCCATACCCTCCCAAATTCAACAAGGTGATGGGGCTTTTAGTTTTTTACCTCGGGTGAAATCATCAAACACGATAATTTCACCCCAATTCTTACACACAATTTGTCAACCAAGTTATGTAGTCTCATCAAACCATGGGGAATATAGGGAAGGGAAAAGTCAAAATGGGGAAGGGGGTTAGTGGGGTGAGACAACAAAAGGGATTAGGAAGAGAGAAAGGGAGATAATTAAGCAAAGTAAAAAAAGACTTATCTGGGCAGAAGTAAGCGAGAGAGCGTGAGAGAGAGAAAGACGGGTGAGAGAGAGAGAGCTGGGCATGGGGAATTCATTGGGAGAGAGAGAGAGAGCTAGGGCGGAAGGATTTT
>NW_017682956.1:8480-9098 GCF_001879085.1 Nicotiana attenuata | reverse complement strand
CACGATCCCATTTCATGACATATATAGTGGTCGGCGTGCCACACGATCCCATATTATAGTATATAAGTGGACGGCGTGCCACACGATCCCATTTTATGACATATATAGTGGTCGGCGTGCCACACGATCCCATGTTATAGCTCAAAATGTCTGACTTTGTAAAGAAGGCCCCATTTGGGCAATTCGACAACATAACATTTTAACCCGGCAAGGGTACAGCTAACAGCCCAAATATCCCGGCAAGGGAGAATACATAATAATAATGCATTGACACCTGTTAATCCTACTACAAACACACTCCTCCCTCCCCTAGGTAATCATGATCCCTCAATATCACATCTTAAGCCCAGTCCAACACGTCACTCATCCTTCCCCACTCCCATGCAACCAATAAAATCTCACCATTCCCCCCTTAAACCAACTGAGGAGCATATCAAATACAATAACCATCCACTCCCCTCTAAGCTACTGCCTCAACTGCCCATTCACACTCCTACAAATACTGCCACTACTTCATTAAATGACCTAACCCACACGCAATCATCTACTCTTCCTTGCACTACTATTATAAACCCATGCAGAGGTACCCATGCACAACACTACCCCTTACGCACACAA
>NW_017682956.1:3395-6227 GCF_001879085.1 Nicotiana attenuata | reverse complement strand
GCGGTCAATGTACGAGGAAGAAGTAATGGTAACAACTTCAACAATGAAGTTAAAATCCACCAAGCATTCAGAGGTCGTGGTCGTGGACAAAGAGGAGGAAGAGGACGTGGCTACTACCAAGAAAATAATGGACAAAGGTATGACAAATCAAAAAATGAGTGTTATAATTGTCATAAATTTGGCCATTACTCTTGGGAATGTCGTAGCAATGTTGAAGAGAAAGCTAACCTTGTTGACGACAAGAAAGAAGAAGATGAGTCAACGTTATTGCTGGCACTCAAGGAAGATGACAAGGATGATTGCAGCTCGTGGTATTTGGACAATGGAGCAAGCAATCATATGTGTGGATGCAAAGAAAAGTTTTTGGAGATCAATAAAACGGTGAGAGGTAATGTGTCCTTTGGAGATACCTCAAAGATTCAAATCGAAGGGATAGGTACGATTCTGATCTCCTGTAAAGATGGTAGTCACAAACTAATTCAAGATGCTTATTATGTGCCAAAATTAAAAAGTAATATTTTGAGTTTGGGCCAACTTCTTGAAAAGGAATATGACATCCACATGAAAAATATGCATCTTTGGCTTAGAGATTCAAGTGGAATTCTAATTGCTAAAGCATATGGCAAAGAATAGATTGTTTTCTCTGAATCTTAAAACAATTGATGCAAAGTGTTTGAAGGCTAATGTGCAAGATGAATCATGGTGTTGGCACATGCGATTTGGGCACTTGAATTTTGAAGCGCTCAAATCAATGGGAGAAAAGAACATGGTACACGGGATACCATCAATCAACCATCCCAATCAATTGTGTGAAGCTTGTCTTCTTGGAAAACATGCAAGGGGGAGTTTTCCAAAGGAGGCTATGTCAAGATCAACCAAGCCGCTCCGGCTTGTTCACACTGATGTGTGTGGACCAATCAATCCACCTTCTTTTGGTAAAAGTAGATACTTTCTGCTTTTCATTGATGACTTTAGTAGAAAGACTTGGGTTTATTCCTTGAACCAAAAATCTGAAGCTTTTGCTGCTTTTAAAAATTTCAAAGTACTTGTGGAGAAAGAAAGTGGCTATGAAATTAAAGCTCTAAGGTCCGATAGAGGAGGCGAATTCACTTCAAACGAATTTAATGACTTTTGTCAGTCTCATGGAATTCGTCGCCCTCTAACGGTACCTTATTCACCCCAACAAAATGGAGTTGCAGAGAGAAAGAATCGAACGATTATTAATATGGCTCGATGTATGTTGAAAGCTAAAAGTATGCCCAAGGAATTTTGGGCCGAAGCTGTTTCTTGTGCAGTTTATTCGAATAACAGGTCTCCAACAAGAAATGTTAGAGATCAAACTCCTCAAGAAGCATGGAGTGGAAGAAAGCCAAGTGTCAAACACTTGAGAATCTTTGGGAGCATAGCATATGCTCATGTGCCACAGCAAGGGAGAGCGAAGCTTGACGATCGAAGTGTCAAGCATGTGTTTGTTGGCTATGATACGAGTTCAAAAGGATACAAGAACCCAAGCAGTGGTAAGGTGGTGGTAAGTCGCGATGTTGAATTTGATGAAGAATTGGCATGGGATTGGGAAGCTCAGGAAGAAACTTCATATGATTTTCTTCCATATTTTGGTGATGAAGAAGAACCAGAGACTGTGGAACCTGTGCAGGATACAACTCCACCTCCTTCTCCAACCAATGTTGCATCTCCCTCTTCTCAAGAAAGTTCAAATGAACAGCCGCAAAGGACAAGGAGTATTCAAGAGCTCTATGAGGACACAGAAGAAGTTACTAATTTTGATTTTTTATGTTGTCTCTTTGCTGACAGTGAACCAATGAACTTTGATGAAGCTGTTACAAACAAAAAGTGGAGACAAGCCATGAATGAGGAGATTGAGTCAATAGAGAAGAACAACACTTGGGAGTTAACAACTCTTCCCAAGGGTCATCGAGCAATTGGAGTGAAATGGGTATACAAAATAAAGAAGAATGCTGATGGAGATGTGGAGAAATACAAGGCACGACTTGTGGCTAAAGGCTACAAGCAAAGGCAAGGCATTGACTATGAAGAAGTCTATGCACCTGTTGCCCGCATGGAGACGATTCGTTTGCAGATCTCTTTGGCGTCACAAATGAAATGGAAGATCCATCAACTAGATGTCAAGTCAGCCTTCTTGAATGGCTATCTTGAAGAAGAAGTCTATGTTGAACAACCATTGGGCTTCGTGGTCAAAAACCATGAAGATAAAGTGTTGCGGTTGAAGAAAGCTTTATATGGATTAAAGCAAGCCCCACGAGCATGGAATAGTTGCATCGACAAATATTTTCAAGACAATGGGTTTACTCGTTGTCTCCATGAATATGCTCTTTACCTTAAAGTTCATACTAATGGAGATATCATACTTGTTTGTCTTTATGTTGATGATCTTATTTTCACGGGCAATAACCCAAGTTTGATTGAAGCTTTTAAGAGAGATATGTCCCGTGAGTTCGAGATGACGGACGTAGGGCTCATGTCATATTACCTGGGCCTAGAAGTGAAGCAGATGGAGGATGGAATTTTTATCTCTCAAGAAAGCTATACAAAAGAGATATTGAAGAAGTTCAACATGCTCGATTGCAACCCCGTGAACACACCGATGGAGAGTGGGACAAAATTGTCCAAGTTTGATGAAGGAGAAAAGGTGGATCCCACATTTTTCAAAAGTCTTGTGGGAAGTTTGAGGTACTTGACTTGTACCAGGCCAGATATACTCTTTGCAGTTGGAGTAGTAAGCCGCTTCATGGAAGCTCCCACCTCCACTCATTTGAAAGTCACTAGAAGAATTCTTCGTTACCTAAAAGGTAC
>NW_017682956.1:0-718 GCF_001879085.1 Nicotiana attenuata | reverse complement strand
AAAAGATCAAGAGGAGACAAGAAGTGCCACTGGAGCAACTTCTTAAAACTCAGGCATCCTTTAAGGATTATGGAGGTGAAAGAAGCTATCGAGGGAATGGCCGAGGACGAGGCCGTGACCGTCATGGACGAGGAAGAAGGAATGGTAACAACTTCAACAATGAAGTTAAAATCCACCAAGCATTCAGAGGTCGTGGTCGTGGACAAAGAGGAGGAAGAGGACGTGGCTACTACCAAGAAAATAATGGACAAAGGTATGACAAATCAAAAATTGAGTGTTATAATTGTCATAAATTTGGCCATTACTCTTGGGAATGTCGTAGCAATGTTGAAGAGAAAGCTAACCTTGTTGACGACAAGAAAGAAGAAAAAGAGTCAACGTTATTGCTGGCACTCAAGGAAGATGACAAGGATGATTGCAGCTCGTGGTATTTGGACAATGGAGAAAGCAATCATATGTGTGGATGCAAAGAAAAGTTTGTGGAGATCAATAAAACGGTGAGAGGTAATGTGTCCTTTGGAGATACCTCAAAGATTCAAATCGAAGGGATAGGTACGATTCTGATCTCCTGTAAAGATGGTAGTCACAAACTAATTCAAGATGCTTATATGTGCCAAAATTAAAACGATATTTGAGTTGGCAACTCTTGAAAGGATATGACATCACATGAAAAACTATAGCATCTTTAGGCTTAGAGATTCAAGTGGAATTCTAATTG